>NW_019154092.1:30968467-31047223 GCF_002288905.1 Enhydra lutris kenyoni | reverse complement strand
ATTGTGGTCTGAAAATATGCAGGGAATGATTCCAATCTTTTGATAACGGTTGAGACCTGATTTAGGACCAAGAATGTGATCTATTCTGGAGAATGTTCCATGTGCACTAGAGAAGAATGTGTATTCTGTTGCTTTGGGATGGAATGTTCTGAATATATCTGTGATGTCCATCTGGTCCAGTGTGTCATTTAAGGCCTTTATTTCCTTGTTGATCTTTTGCTTGGATGATCTGTCCATTTCAGTGAGGGGAGTGTTAAAGTCCCCTACTATTATTGTATTATTGTCGATGTGTTTCTTTGATTTTGTTATTAATTGGTTTATATAGTTGGCTGCTCCCACATTAGGGGCATAGATATTTAAAATTGTTAGATCTTCTTGCTGGACAGTTCCTTTGAGTATGATATAGTGTCCTTCCTCATCTCTTATTATAGTCTTTGGCTTAAAATCTAATTGATCTGATATAAGGATTGCCACTCCTGCTTTTTTCTGATGTCCATTAGCATGGTAAATTCTTTTCCACCCCCTCACTTTAAATCTGGAGGTGTCTTCAGGTTTAAGATGAGTTTCTTGTAGGCAACATATAGATGGATTTTGTTTTTTTATCCATTCTGATACCCTGTGTCTTTTGATTGGGGGCATTTAGCCCATTAACATTCAGGGTAAGTATTAAGAGATATGAATTTAGTGCCATTGTATTGCCTGTAAGGTGACTGTTATTGTATATTGTCTCTGTTTCTTTCTGATCTACTACTTGTAGGGTCTCTCTTTGCTTAGAGGACCCCTTTCAATATTTCCTGTAGAGCTGGTTTGGTATTTGCAAATTCTTTCAGTTTTTGTTTGTCCTGGAAGCTTTTAATCTCTCCTTCTATTTTCAATGATAGCCTAGCTGGATATAGTATTCTTGGCTGCATGTTTTTCTCGTTTAGTACTCTGAATATATCATGCCAGCTCTTTCTGGCCTGCCAGGTCTCTGTGGATAAGTCTGCTGCCAATCTAATATTTTTACCATTGTACGTTACAGACTTCTTTTCCCGGGCTGCTTTCAGGATCTTCTCTTTGTCACTAAGACTTGTACATTTGACTATTAGGTGACGGGGTGTGGACCTATTCTTATTGATTTTGAGGGGGGTTCTCTGAACCTCCTGGATTTTGATGCTTGTTCCCTTTGCCATATTGGGGAAATTCTCTCCAATAATTCTCTCCAATATACCTTCTGCTCCCCTTTCTGTTTCCTCTTCTTCTGGAATCCCAATTATTCTAATGTTGTTTCGTCTTATGGTGTCACTTATCTCTTGAATTCTCCCCTCGTGGTCCAGTAGCTGTTTGTCCCTCTTTTGCTCAGCTTCTTTATTCTCTGTTATTTGGTCTTCTATATCGCTAATTCTTTCTTCTGCCTCATTTATCCTAGCAGTGAGAGCCTCCATTTTTGATTGCACCTCATTAATAGCTTTTTTGATTTCAACTTGGTTCGATTTTAGTTCTTTTATTTCTCCAGAAAGGGCTTTTATATCTCCCGAGAGGGTTTCTCTAATATCTTCCATGCCTTTTTCGAGCCTGGCTAGAACCTTGAGAATCATCATTCTGAACTCTAGATCCGACATATTACCAATGTCTGTATTGATTAGGTCCCTAGCCTTTGGTACTGCCTCTTGTTCTTTTTTTTTGTGGTGAATTTTTCCGCCTTGTTATTTTGTCCAGATAAGAGTAGATGAAGGAGCAAGTAAAATACTAAAAGGGTGGCAACAACCCCAGGAAAATATGCTTTAGCCAAATCAGAAGAGATCCCAAATCGTGAGGGGGGAGAAAGGGGATAAAAAGAGGTTCAGAAAGAAGAAAAAAAAAAAAGAAAGAAACAATTAAAAAAAGAAAACCAATAAAGAAAAAATATAAAAAGGAAAAAATATATATATATTAGATAAACTAGTTAAAAAACGTTAAAAAAGAAAAGGGTAAAAGTTAAAAAAATTTAGCAGAAGAAGAAAAATAAATTGAAAAAGAAAAAAAATTAAATTAACTGCAAGGCTAAAGAATCATGGGGAGAAAGCCATGAGTTCCGTGCTTTGCTTTCTCCTCATTTGGAATTCCGCTGCTCTCCTTGGTATTGAAACTGCACTCCTCAATAGGTGAACTTGGTCCTGGCTGGGTTTCTTGTTGATCTTCTGGGGGAGGGGCCTGTTGTAGTGATTCTCAAGTGTCTTTGCCCCAGGCGGAGTTGCACCGCCCTTACCCGGGGCCGGGCTGAGTAATCCGCTCGGGTACGCTTTCGGGAGCTTTTGTTCCCTGAGCGCTTTCCGTAGAGTTCCGGAGGGCGGGAATGAAGATGGCGGCCTCCCGGTCTCCGGCCCGGAGGAGCCGAGAGCCCGGGGCCCCACTCCTCAGTGCGCCCTCAGAGAACAGCGCCGATTTACTCCCGTCACCCTGCCTCCGGCCGCGCTCCGAGCTGACCGAGCCTGCCACTGGTTCAAGGTAACGCCGAGCTTAGAGCTCACTCCTCGGCTCTGTCTCTGTAGCCGGCTTCCCTGTTCTAATACCTGTAAGCTCTGCGACACTCAGACACCCCCGATCCTTCTGTGACCCTGCGGGACCTGAGGCCACGCTGACCCTGCTTGGGCTTCACCCCGGTTAAGCCTCTGGAGCGATGTCCCTCAGCGGAACAGACTTTTAAAAGTCCTGATTTTGTGCTCCGTTGCTCCGCCGCTTGCCGGGAGCCGGCCCCTCCCCCCGCGGTCTATCTTCCCGTCGCTTTGGATTCACTTCTCCGCCAGTCCTACCTTTCAGAAAGTGGTTGATTTTTCTGTTTCTAGAGTTGCTGTTCTTCTCTTCGATCTCCTGTTGGATTTGTAGGTGTTTGCAATCTTTAGATAAGCTATCTAGCTGATCTCCTGCTACCTGAAGTAGTCTCAGCCTGCTACTTCTCCGCCATCTTGACTCCTCCCCCTGGTTTTTACTCTTAAAAATACAAATAAGTAAGCAGGAAGATACAACACTCTGGGGACTGTTTATCAGGGCTTCCCTTTAATCAATATTCTATTTGAAATTAAATAAATTGACATAGCAAGGCAGAAATCATTCCTATGGCCCAGGAGATTAAGATTATATAGCAACACAAGTCGAACGTTGAACTCCAATTCCCAAATTTCCCTGACTGCTTCACTCTTGTGGATTTCCTCTAGTTCATTATAGTTCAGTATTCTTAAGATTCAGCATCACTAGATTTACAGCTGGAAGGAGTCTTAGGTAACATCAGTCTATTCCAATGTTTGACAAAAGGGCCTAAATGTTCTCCTCCTATGGCATTTAAAATAGAATATCTTGGGATGCCTGGGTGGCTCAGTCAGTTAAGCACCTGCCTTTAGCTCAGGTCGTGATCCCAGGGTCATGGGATAGAGTCCCGCATCAGGCTCCTTGCTCCGTAGGGAGCCTGCTTTTCCCTCTCCCTGCCTCTTCCCCTGCTTGTGCTCTCTCTGTCAAATAAAAGAAATAAAGTCTTTAAAAAAAAAATAGAATACCTTGTACTCTTTTCTTTCTATCCATCTATCCAACTATTCACCCTTCCTTCCCTTCTTTCCTACTTCTCCTGTCTTTATATCCATTTTGTCTCTTTAATCAGAATAAATTATTAAAAGGGAAGTCCTGCATCTAATTCAGGTTTTTGGTAGCTAATGTTGTAACCTGTAAAAATCAGTCTAGCAATGATTATATTTGTGACATTCGAATTTGCATTGAGTTTGACTCACTATTATTCAACAATAAAATCTGCTACCAGTAAAAGGGTAAAAACATAGGAAATATACCACACATTCTTTCTAAAAAGGACAGATCTCACTCAAGCTAACAAGCCCAGCTGTGACTAGTTCATATCTTTATGTAACAAACTTATTGATTATGGGAACTTCAAACCTCGCATATCTAGGCATTAGTCACCACTGCAGGTAGTAGGCATGTATGGCTATTAACCTTAAAATTAATTAAAATTAAATTAAAAATTGTCTCATTAGCCACATTTCAAGTGCTCAAGTGTTACCATATTGGACAATGCACGCACAGAATGTTTCAGATAATCACAGATAGTTCTACTGGATAGCACTGCTCTAGGAGATGTTCTGCTAACAGCGTACTTAGATTCACAACTGATTTCTCTGTTTTTCCTTGTTTTGCTTGTATTTCCAGTGTACCTCATCCAGAGGCTATCATGACAATCAGTAAGCATATATCTAAGACACATAAAATCATAGGTGTAAAAAACAAACAATAGAGTTTTTAAAGCAGCCATGTGGTAGGACTTTAAAATTATTATTTCTCTAAAAGATACAGGTTCGGCCATTAATTCTAATTGAAGGGGAATAAAAGCTTTAACTTTTCTTTTTTTAAATTATTTTTTTATTTGAAGAGCTATTTAGGAACAATACTAACTAGGTAAAGATGGTCAAAAGGTACAACTTTCAGTTATAAAAAAATTAAGTTCTGAAGATAAAATGTACAGCATGATGACTGTAGTTACTAATACTATATTATATGTTTAAAAGTTGCTAAGAGAATAGATCCTAAAAGTTCTCATCCCAAAGAAAAAAAATTTATAACTATGTGAGATGATGCACAATAACTTAATGTGGTAATCATTTTGTAATACATACATAGATCAAATCATGATGTTGTTCACTTTAAACTTAAATAATGTTATATGTCAATTATATCTCAATAATGCTAGAAAAAGAGGAATATAAGTGAAAAAAATGAGAAGAAAAAAAGAATATCAAACAATAAAAAATTTGTAAAAACAAAGTACATCGAAACGCATACACGCTTTATGAAGACATATATTATTACATTATACCCCATTTTCTTCACCATTTGCATAGACATTTGCACACACATATATGTAATATTTTTGAGATGCCTGAGAGTAACTTACATACATCATGACCTTTTATCCCCAAATACTTCAGTGACCATTTCTTACGAACAGGAATATTCTCTTATATAACCACATTACAGTTATAAATCCAATAAGTTTTATGTAATCTACCATCAACATTGTGATTTTATCAGCTGACCTAGTAATGTCCTCTACAGTATATTCCTGCCAACATTCCATGATACAGTCTAGAGTCAGATACTGCATTTAATTGTTGTATCTCCTAATCCTTTTTTAATCCAGAATATTTCCACTTCTTTTGTCTTTTATGATATTTCCATTTTTGAAGTGTATAGCCCCCTCCCTCATTTAGTAGAAGGTTCATAATTTTGTGTTTGATGTTTCCTTGAAATTTAGATTGAGGCTCAATGGGAATACTGAATAGATGATATGTTCTCATGGCTTAATATCTGGAGACTTTTAGAGTCCACCAGTCTTCCTTGGGGATGTTAATTTTGATTACCTGGACAATTTTTCCATACTGTATAATACTGCTTTTTTCTTCCTTACAATTAATAAGCAATGTAAGGGGAGATACTTAAAGACCATGCAAATATCCTCATCTTCCTTCCATTTTCCCCTTAACTGAGCAGCCATTGATGACTGTTGCTTGATTCCATTTTTTTCATGATGGTTTCAAAATAATAAATATTCAACTTTAGCACTTCTTCCACATTTACCAGTCAGCCTTCAGCACTATACTATAAATGAAACCCCCTCCTTCCTCCTCCATCCATGTATGTATGTATTACTGGTACAGACTTATGAATGTTTATTTTCTCCAATAGTGTACAATTCATTTCTATTCTAAGTTATTTATTTAAGCTCTTACTACGTAATATAGTTCCTATATTAGGTGATATTATTTAAAAATGAAGTGATGACTGGGTTATTAACATAATACCAAACTGGTTGGAAATATAAGTCCTGGTCCCTGATGACCAGAGAGTAGGGAGAGGCAGAGGAGTGGTGGGGGAATAAAGAAGCCTGGATGGAAGTGTTCTCAGATGAACATCAGACTCATGAAAAGAAAGGAATGAGAGCAACCACAGGCTTTCCAGCTAGAGCTGTTAGCCACAAATGGAAATGTCCTATTTTATGTTTTGAAAACTGGCTTCTCTTTAAGGGACCACATATGTTTAATGAAGTAAGCTTCTGTGCAAGAAAATTCCTGAGAAATTACGATGGGGCTAAAATACATGTAAAAGAATGGCAGAAGTGGCAGCATTAATTGAGTATGAATAAAATCAGGACTATATTTCAATGTAAAGATGTGTCATAGTAGTGCAGCAACTCCACAGTAAATTTTTTCCCTCAACAAAACTAAGAACTATGGAGTATTGTCTTGTATCTTCCTTTCTACTATCCAATACCATCATTGCTCAAAGGTTCTACAGAAATGTGATTTTTTTTTCCCCAACAGTTAATTCAGAGCTGCAGGAAAGGGCAGACTTGTCATTAAATAACTACCCTTGAAAAGGAGAAATCTCATGAAGTAAAAGACTTGTTTCTGCTTGTGAAAGTTTAGAAGTAAAATATGCAGCCAGGTATATTTGAGATGACACTCATAGAAATTAATTTCAGTTTCAGAGTATGCTGTGCTTTAAAGTCAGAAAAAGTAGAACCAGAGTGACCATCCCACTGGTTGGAAGACAGGAAAACAGCTGCAGGCAGCAAGGAAAGCTCCCTGGTCTTCTGATAGTTTTGAGGTGCGTATGTCATTCAGTAGAGACAACTTCCACACAGCACACCCTGACACATTTGGTGGTAAAAAGAATAAAAAGTGGAGGGGAAGGTTACACAGGGGGCAGAAAAAGTGAAGGAGAAATGAGGACTAAAAAAAAAAATAATATATTGAAGCTAGAATGGAGAGGACTTTAGAGGTTTTCCCTCTACTTTCTCATCTTCTATCAAAGAAAATGAAAGATCAAAGTAGTTAAATGATTTATCCAAGCACACACAACTGAATTGAAAGAGCAAAAATTAGAACCCTGAACTCATTTTCAACCAAGCAGCTGAGGTATAATAGCAAGAGCACTGACCCTGAGATCACAGTCTGGGTTTGAATTTTCACTACAAGTGACTTATTCAATGGGCCTGGGCAAGTCAGGGCACCTTATGAACACTTTAAAAGTAAAGTGAGTTAACAGATTTCTGTGAGTAGAGTCTAGATTAGCATTAAAAGCTTTAAGTTAATGTTAAGAGGTCCTTAAAACAGACTCTGAAATGTAAGTTGTGAGACCCATAGAAACCAGAGAAAACTTATTGCCTCACTGTACATAAGGGATAAAATTTCAAATAATACTGAGTGTATAAACAGAGTAAATATGGGAAAAATACGCTTGCATTGTCTTCCCAGTTCTCTCTACCCCCATCTTTGAAACCAACAACAAAAGTCTAGAAGTAAGGCACTACACTGTTTTTCTACTTAATATGCAGTTTTGAGGGTTCTTCATATACTTTATAAACAATTTTATCAGATATGCAATTTATGAAGATTTTCTCAGTTTATGATTTGAATTTTCATCCTCATATCAGTGTCTTTAAAAACCTGATTCTTAATTTTGAAGTACAATTTATCAATTTTCCTTTTATGAATCATGCTTGTGGTATTGATTCTAAGAAATTTTTCCTTAACTCAAGGTGAAAGTTTGTTTTTTTTTTAAGGTGTTCTTCTAGCAGTTTTATAGCTTTATGTTTTATATTTAAGTTTAGGTACAACTGATTATATATCAATCCTAGATGCTGTAATCTGTTCCACTGATCTATTTGTTTATCTTTAATTAACTACAAAGTCTTCATTACTATACTTTAAAAATAAGATCCTTCACATTTCAACATAAATTTAAGAATCAATTTCTACAAAAGAAGCCTGCTGGAATTTCAGCTGGTATTTTGTTGAATATAGATTTGTGGAGAACTGACATATTAACAATATTAGTTTTCTCATCTATAAACATGGTACGTCTTTCCATGTATTTAGGTGTTCTTTAAATTCTTTTGCAGAGTGGTTGTAGAGTATAGGTCACATTTTATCTCTAAGTACTTCATATATTTTGATGCTCTTACAAAACGGCATTTAAAAAAAATTAGCAATTTAAAATGTTTTAAAGTTTCAATGTGCCACTTTGTTGCTAATATATAGGTACACATTGGAACATAAACATTTTTGGTGTGGTAAAATACATAAAATTTACCATTTTAACCATTTTTAGGTATGCAGTTCAGTGTATCAAATAAATAGTAATGTTGTGCAACCATCACCACCACCCAACTTTGTGACTTTTCACTTTGTAAAACTGAAACTCTATAGCCATTTAACAATAGCCACATTCCCCACCCTGCAGCTACTGACAACAATTTTATTTTCTGTCTCTAGGACTCTGACTACTCTAAGTACCTCATGCAAGTGTTACACAACTAATTTTTGTAAATTGATCTTGTACCTTGCAATTGTCCTAAACTTGTATAACTTCTAGTTGCTTTTTTGATAATTAGTAAAAAGTCCATGTGCACACTTAAACTTTATATAGATTTACATTTTGATCATGTTATCTTCACATAAAGGTAGTTTTAGTGCTTTTCCAATCTGTATGTCTTTTACTTCTTTTTGCATTGGCCAGAACTTCCCATACAATAGTAAGCAGAAGTGGGAGAAAATTACTTTCCTTTTCTTGATCTTTCACTACTAAAAGTACAATGCTATCTATAAGTTTTTAGGAGATGCTCTTATTGGGTTAAAGAAATTCTCTTCTATTCTTAGTTTTTGGAGTTATATCATGAATGGAAGTGAGTTTTCTCAAATTTTTTATTTTTTACATCTATGGAGATGAATGTACTTTTCATATTTTGATTGCTAATATGGGAGTTACACTAATTGATTTTCAAATATTAAACCAACCTCATATTTTTGAGAAAAACTTAGTTATGTTTTATTTTTATATTGTTAGATTGAAGTTATTAAAATTGTGTTAATTTTTGCATTAATTTATGAGAAATATTTGTCTGCAGTGTTCTTTTCTGGTAATGTCTTTGGTTTTGTATCAGAGTAATACTGGCTCCATATAATGAGTTTAGAAGTATTAGTTCTCAAATTTTCTGGGAAATGTGTGTAGAATTAGTACTATTTCTGTCTTTTTATTTATTATTGAAGTATAGTTGACATACAATGTTATGTTAGTTTCAGTTAAACAATAGTGATTTTACAATTCTTTACATTATTCAGTGCTCACCATAATAAATGTAGGCACCATCTGTCTACAACATTATTACAATATTAACTATATTTTGTATGCTGTATGTATTTTTTATTTCCACGACTTATAATTAAATCTTAATCCCCTATTACCTATTAAGCTCATTCCTTGCACCCTCCTCTTCTCTGGCAACCACAAGTTTATTCTTTGTATTTAAGAGTATATTTTGGGGGGGGCACCTGTTTAGGCTCAGTCAGTTAAGTGTCTGCTTTCAGCTCAGGTCATGATCCCAGGGTCCTGGGATCAAGGCCCCTTTTGGGCTCCCTGCTCAGCAGGGAGTCTGTTTCTCCCCTCTCTCTACCCCTCCTCCTGCTCTCTCTTGATCACTTGCTCTCTCTTAAAATAAAATCTTTCCAAAAAAGTGTATACTTTTGTTGTTACTGGTTATTTTTATTGTTTAGATTCTCCATTTAGAGAAATCATATGGTATTTGTCTTTCTCTGACTTATTTCACTTAGCATAATAGCCTGTAAGTCCATCCATGTTGGTGCAAATGGCAAGATCCCATTCTTTTTTATGGCTGAGTAATATTCCACTGTGTGTGTGTGTGTGTGTGTGTGTGTGTGTGTGCGCGCGCGCGCACACGTGCGCGCGCACATACACGTGCCACATCTTCTTTGCCCATTTGTCTACCTAAGGACATTTGGGTTGCTTCCATATCTTGACTATTGTAAATGATGCTGCAATAAACATAGGTGTGCATATATCTTTTTGAATTAGTGTTTTTATTTCATGCAAATTTTAGTAGTGTGAAAAATGCTGTTGAAATTTTCATAGGAACTACATTGAATCTGTAGGTTGCTTTTGGTAGTATAGACATTTTAACAATATTAATTCTTCCAATCCATGAGCATGGTCTATCTTTCCATTTGTTTGTGCCATCTTCAATTTCTTTCATCAATCTTACAGTTTCCAGAGTATGGGTGTTTAATATCCTAGGTTAAATGTATCCCTAGGTAATTTATCTTTTTGGTGCAACTGTAAATGAGATTGTTTTGTTAATTTTTCTTTCTTACACTTTGTTAATAGTATATAGAAACACAACAGAATATGGTATATTAACTTTGTATCCTGCAACTTTACTGAAATCATTTATCATCAGTTTTTTTTTTTTTTAAGATTTTATTTATTTGTCAGAAAGAGAGAGAGAGAGCGAGCACAGGCAGACAGAGTGGCAGGCAGAGGCAGAGGGAGAAGCAGGCTCCCCACAGAACGAGGAGCCCGATGTGGGACTTGATCCCAGGACTCTGGGATCATGACCTGAGCCAAAGGCAGCTGCTTAACCAACTGAGCCACCCAGGCGTCCCTCATTTATCATCAGTTCTAATAGGTTTTTCTTGGTGGAGTCTTCAGGGTTTTCTATGTATATTATCATGTCATCTAGAAATAGTGACAGTTTTGCTTCTTCCTTACCAGTTTGGATGCCTTTTCTTTTTCTCATCTGACTGCTACAGTGAGGACTGCCAGTATTATGTTGAATTAAACTGGTGAGAGTAGACATCCTTGTATTGTTCCTATCTTAGAGGAAAAGCTTTCAATTTTTTGCTATTGACTATGATTTTAGCTATGGGTTTTTAAAAGATATGGTCTTTATTATTTTGAGGTATGCTCCCTCTAAACCCACTTTGTTGATTTTTAATATGAATGTATATTATATTGTGTCAAATGCTTTCACTGAATCTGCTGAGATGATTATGTGGTTTTTTTCCTGTCATCTTGTTAATGTTATGTAACACATCAATTGATTTACAAATCTGAACTACCCTTGCATCCCTGGAATAAATCCTACTTATCATAATGAATGATCATTTTAACATATTTTTTAATTGTTTGCTAATAAGTTGTTGAGGATTTTTGCATCTATGTTCATCATGGATATTGGTCTTTGGTTTTCTTTTTAGTACTATTTGTTTCTTAAATAAATAATAATATTTGGAAGCATTTACAAGTGAAGCCATCTGATCCTATTTATGTGTGGGAAGACTTTTAGCTACAAATTCAGTTACTATTATGGGGCTATTGAGGGTATCTATTTCTTCTTATGTAAGCTTTGGTAGTTTGTATTTTTCAAGGAATTTGTCTTTATGTACATTGTCAAAGTTATCAACATAAATAGGTTCATTAAAATCCTTGTTTCCCTTTTAACATCTGTAGAAACTGTAATAATGTTATATATCCCATTCATGGTATTGATAATTGGTGACTTGTTTCTTCTTTCTGTGATCAGTCTGCCTAGAGGATTATCAGCTTTATGGATCTTCTCAAAGAACCATGTTTTGGTTAACGATTTCTCTGTCTCTTAGTTTTCTATTTCATTGGTTTCTGCTCCAGTTTTTTCTTATTTTTTGCTTACTTTGGACTTAAATTTCTCTATTTGTATTTTCTTAAAGCAAAAGCTGAAGTCATTTATTTGAAACTTTTCTTTTCTGATATAGACAGTTTTATATGCTTCGAAGTTCTGCTTAATCTGCATCACAAATTTTGATATTTGTGTTTTCATCTTCATTTGATTCAGTTTACACTATAATTCCCCTTTGATTTCTCCTATGACACATGGGTTACTTAGGCATTTATCATTTAGTTTACAAATAATTGGGTGATTTCAGAGACAACTTTCTGTTTTGGATTTCTAATTTAATCCCACTGCGGTGAAAGACGTACTCTGAATAAGTGAGATTATTTTAAACTTATTGTGACTTGTTTTAAGGTACAGAATATAAACTGTCTTATCAAATATTCTTGTTCACTGCAAAAAATTACACTACTGTTTTTTTAAGTGTTTTTCCTTAGAAGTCACATCAAATTGGCTAATGTAATTCATTTTTTCCATCCTTTAATAGTTTTCTTAACTGTTCTACCAATTATTGAAAGGATGTTACAATATCTGACTAAAATTATCAATATATCTATTTCTTCTTGCAGTTTTATCATTTTTTGCATCACATATTTTGAAACTGTTATTAAGTGCATGAACATTTAGTATTATTATATTGTCTTGATGAATTGAACGCTTTATCATTATGAAATGACCTTTTTCTGAAATATTCTTTGCTCTGAAATATACATCATCTGATATTAACTTAGCTAGTCCAACTTTCCTTTTATTAATGTTAATATGTACACCTTCCCCCCCAACCTTTTACTTTTAATCTTGCTACTTATTTTTAAGTTGCCCCTTCCAGTTTTTGTTCCCTTTTTTCTCTTCTTCTTTCTTCTTCTGGATTATTTCTTTTTTAATTACAGTCAGTCTACATGGTTAACTTAATAGCTATTACTCTTGTTATATTACTTTTGGGACTGATTTAGAGTTGATAGATTATATATTGACTTATTATTATGTATTTTCAGGAGATATAATGCCACTGCAGATATATAAGAAACCTTACAACACAGTATGTTAATTATCCTCACCTAGTCTTTGTACTACTGTTACACATTTTGCTTCTACATATTATAAACCCCACATTATCTTACCTTTCTTAAAAATTATCTTTTACTCTTAAACGGACTTTAATAACATAAAACACATTTTATATTTACTCACATAATTAGAATTTCTAGTAGTCATTGTTTTGTGTAAGTCCATATTTCTATCTATCATTTCTTTTGGTTTAAAGACTTCAATATTTCTTGAAATGCAGGTTTGTAGGTAAAGATTTTTTTTGAGCTTTTATGGTCCAAAAAAGTCTTTAGTTCACCTTTACTTTTGTAAGGTATTTTTTGTTCAAGTATAGAATTCTAACTTGGAATTTTTTTTTTCTTTCAGTAATTTAAAGATATCATTCCACTGTCTTCTCACTTGCATTATTTGACCAAAAAAAAAAAAATTTTTTTTTTGCTTGCATCTTCATCTTCATTTCTCTTTATGGGCCATGGTTTTTATTCTGGCTGCTTTTAAGAATTTTTCTTTATCACTGATTTGGTTTTAAGTAATTTGATTATGATGTGACTTCATAGAGTTTTTTTTTTTTTTAAGATTATTTATTTATTTATTTGACAGACAGAGATCACAAGTAGGCAGAGAGGCAAGCAGAGAGAGAGTGGGGGAAACAGGCTCTCCACTGAGCAGAGAGCCTGATGCGGGGCTCAATCCCAGGACCCTGAGATCATGACCTGAGCTGAAGGCAGAGGCTTTAACCCACTGAGCCACCCAGGTGCCCCACTTCATAGAGTTTTTGCCATCTTTTTTGTGCTTTTAATTTACTGATCCTTAGATCCATGGGCTTATAGTTTTCATAATACTGGAAAAATTGGAGGCCATTATTTCTTCAAATATTTCTTTTGTACTCTTCTTCCCCAAACTCCCTCCCCCAAGCCCGTCACAGAACTCCAATTACACATATATTAGGCTACCTGAAGTTGTTGTAGCTCTGTTCTGCAGCTGTTAGGCTCTATTCCTTTTCTTTCGGTGCTTTTTTGTCTCTGTTTAATTTTTAGCAGTTCCCATCGCTATGTCTTCATTTTGCTAATCTTTTCCTCTGCAATGTTAAAATTGGTATTAATTCCTTCCAGTTGATTTTTCATTTCATAGTCCTTAGAAGTCTAATTTGAGACTTTAAAAATATGTATGTTTCTGGTTAACAGGTTCATCTTTCCTCTAACTTCTTGAAAATACGTAATGCAATACAGTTAAAATAACCTCAGTGTCTTTGTCTATTCTATAATCTATGTCATTTTGGGGTTGGTTTTGGATTTTGTCTCATTTGGGGTCATACTTTTCCTCCTTTATGGGGCTAGTAATTTTTTTTTTTTCAGGGCTAGTAATTTTTGAGTGGATGTCAAGCACTGTGAATTTTACCTTTTTGGTTGCTGGATATTTTCATATTTATTTTTGGCTATAAGTATACTTGTGCTTTATCTTGGGTGCAGTTAACTTAGTTGGAAATATATGCTACCAAGTATTGCTTTTCAGCTTTTTTAGGGAGAGCCACAGCATCCTTTAGTCTAGGGTTGTTTCTATCCCTCTACTGAACAAATACCTTTCTGCGTACTGTAGCTGATCCCAGTCTGGCTGGTAGGAGCAGTATCTATACTCAGCCTGCTGTAAGTTCCAAGGCTTTTTCCTCTTTTGGTGGTTCTTTCTCCAGACTCATTAGTTTTTTTCATACTTATGCATTCATCATTGCTTAGTTTAAAACTTGAGAGAGGCCCTCTGCCAATCTCTGGAGAAATCTCTCATTGCAGCTTTCCCTTTACTGGTGTTCTGCCTTGCAATTTCACACTATTTTGGCCTCCTCAAGCTCCCAGCTCCATTTTCTCACAGTCTGGAAACCACCAGTCCCTGCTTGGGTTTCCCCTCTCTGCCTTGCTAGTTGGAATCTCCCTCTGGGTAGCATTCTTCAGCAATTGTATGGCTCATCTAGATTGTTTCTCCTCTTTCAGGGATCACATTCTCCAGTGTCTAATGTCTAATATTTTGAAAACCATTGTATAATATATTCTGTCTAGTTTTCCATCTGTTCTAGTGCCTATATTTAGTTGCAGTTATTCTATCCTGTCTGGAAGTGGAAGTACTGGAAAATCTTTATTTTTTTCTTGTGAATTTTTTTGTTTTGTTTTGATTATGTTCAGTTAGCCAACATATAGTATATCATTAGTTTCTGAGGTAGTGTTCAACAATTCATTAGTTGCATGTAACACCCAGTGCTCATCACAACACATGCCCTCCTTAATACCCACCATCCGGTTATTTCCACCCTCCTACCCCTTCCCTTCTGTAACCCTCTTTAAACTAGGAATGAAAACAGGTTTTGTGCTTACTCAGACTGACTAACGAGGGCCATTAAGACTATGATAAAGATAATGAGGTCACCTCTGTGTAGCAGGTAATAGCAGCATGCACAGCTGGCTGTTTACTTACATCTCTGAATTGCACCAAAGTAATCCTTAAATTCTATGATTACAAAAGTGAATATGGCAAATGACTCTTAACCAAAGAAAAATCAAGAAAATAAAAAAATGGCAGGGACAGTAGCCACAAGATTGTGTGACATTGAGTACTGGCAGTGGAAGTAATGAGACAGATAATGAAGTAATTTTGGCATGTAGTCACAGGTGAAGACCTTTATTTAATTTTAATAAGTCTTCCATCTGCAAGTGACCGTGCACAACATAAGCTTCTCTGAATGAGCAGGACGACTGATGGTAGGAAGGAAAGAAAAGCCAGAGAGAGACTGATCGGAACTTGAAAAACATCAACAGACTTGGAGGGAAATAAGGAGAAGCCAAGAACAAAGGGAAAAAAGAAAGAAACAAGTGTAAATAATGAGCAGTGACAGAAAAGGTTTAGCAATGGACCAGAGAAAAATGATACTAATAAAAAGGAAGGTAATAGCCACAGCAATTATCAAAATGAGCTGAAAGCCTCATAGGTATGGCTTCATAAAAGAGGCTAATGATCTGGGCAAATCTTAGCAGCTCTTTTCAGTCAGCTCTGACTTCTGCACAAACCCTTCCTCTAGGTTTTGTGATGGGCAACTGACACATTTTCTAATCTCCTGAAGTTATGTATTTGGTGACATCAAACTGGTCTCATAAACTGGTCTCATGACCTATTTATATGCCTTTCCTCTTACTGAGTTTTCTTCTTCCTTTAATGGCTATCTTGTACCTCTATTTTTCTTTTTATATTGTATTCTCAACGGGCTCATCCATGTATGCCCTACCCAGTCACTCTCTGTCACATAGCCTTGTTATTATCTGAAATTTCTTTTTTCCTTGTTAAATTGTCTTTTGAGATTATATGGCCCATGAAGGCAGGATCTGTATCCAGAACACTCAAAACAGTGAGCACATAGTAGGTGCCCAAATAAACAATTCCATCTTAACCTATTTGTTCCACTTTTCTTTCTCCCATTTGAGAAAATTAATCTTTACACATTGACATGAACTTTAAAATTTCAATCAGTTAATGAGTGTTATTATTATAATGACAGAATTAACCAATCAAATAATATGCTAAGGCTCAAAACCATATTAATTTGAAAGCAGCAGCAAACAGGCTAGCAAGGGTTCAAATAAAAAGTTAAGGGAAGAAATAATTTAATGTTCGTTGAGTAAAAAAAGACTAAAAATCGGGTAACAAGAATGTTTGAAGTTTATCTTAGTTAGCAGGCGTTTGAAGGAAGAGAAGTTATGAGAAAGTCTGACTCCGTAAATAAGAGAGATATTATATTTTCTGAGATACTATATTTACTTGGAGGGTGCTGTGATATACCTTTGTCAGTGATACTTGATATATGAATGTCAGTAATCCCATCCAAAATGGGGGAAAAGGGTATTTAGGAATTCTCCCAGCTGGTACCTTGGCCCTTGATAAAAAGCCCAGCTTAGAAAGAGAATAGATGGATGGTAGTCTAATATCAATGTAATAATAAAAAGTAGGCCAATTCTCTCTTCTGCACTTAGACTTGTTATATGAGCAGGATGTTGCTACCTCTATAAAATCAAGTATGACTATTGTGACTGCTTATATACTGCAGTCAATAGACCTGGTTCCAGATCAAGACTTTCTGTTTCATGAGTAAAAATTCATTCATTCCTGGGCTGACACAATCTATTTATTTATTTATTTATTTTTAAAGATTTTTTTTTTTTTATTTGTTTATTTGACAGAGAGAGATCACAAGTAGACAGAGAGGCAGGCAGAGAGAGAGAGAGAGGGAAGCAGGCTCCCTGCTGAGCAGAGAGCCCGATGCGGGACTCGATCCCAGGACCCTGAGATCATGACCTGAGCCGAAGGCAGCGGCTTAACCCACTGAGCCACCCAGGCGCCCCAATCTATTTATTTTTAATTGTGGTCAAAATCACAGACAAAATCAAACCATCTTAACCACTTCTAAAGATAAAATACACTAGTTTTAGTCATATACATTATTGTATAACAGAACTCTAAAACTTTTTCATCTTGCAAAAGTAAAACTCTATATCCGTTGAAAACTAACTACCTGATTTCCTCCTCTCCCCCAGCACATCCACCATTTTACTTTGTTTATAAGAATTTCACTATTTTAGATACCTCATTCCTATTACATGGAATCATGTAATAGACAATCTGTTTAGTATTAGATTCCCTTTCCTATTACATGATGACCTATGACAGCTGGCACACTCTTTGAGCCACTTGAAATAAACAAAATAGCATTCTGAGATGTAGGGCTGAGAAAAAAAATATCAAAATAGTCAGATACAAGGGCAAACAACGTTGACTCCACAAAAAGTGACCATAACCTAAGTTGTTCAACATATTTTGTCCATGTATACCAATCATATCTAATGTAGAGAACATACAAGGTTCAATGTTGTTGATACTGTATTATCGGTTTAAATATTTTTCAGATTTAATTTTGAATTTGCAACCAACTAGAAGAAAACCTATTTCTTAAAGTCAATAGTCAAGTACTGGTGTCTAGTTTGCACTGAAAAATAGACTTTCTGGTTTGAAAAATACTTGTGGAATATTCAAGTATGTGAAAGACTGCACTCAGTACCAATTATCAAATAATTTGATTTGAAAAAATTAACATTAAGACAATAGTCAATATATGTCTTTCATGTTGATTTGGTTTTCAGTGATTATGAGACATACAGTATTTCCCCAAATATTTATTTATTATTATTCAATTAGCCTTATTTGAAGATCTGAGTTAGGTATGCATGACTTTCAATGGGGTGTATAGAAACTGATCTTTTCTCTCAAATTGGTAGGAAATGGTCTATGGTAATTAGTATAAGTGTTCGAATAAATGACAAAAAGGCCATAATTAATGAGATAATGGGGAAAATATACTGAAAAGTAAAATATTTAAGAACTAGTAAAGATAATCCATTCTGCAGATTGGACAGCCACCATGACTTCTCTAGCACAAAATTCATATATTTAAGTATGAGAAAAATCAAGACTATAGACAACTGAAAATAAAGATATAAACTTTCACAAAACAATCTAGAATCCTACCTAGAGAAATATGCCCCAAGAGTTTAATAAATTTCCAGACAGATACTCAAATACCGCTGTGGTATACAACCTGCTTAACTTCTTGACTATGGCAAGCGGCTTCTCAGATGAACCCAATGATCCCTGTTTCCTGGGATTCTTGCTCTTGTGTGTGATCATCTCCTTTTATGTGTACCAGGACCTATGACTTGCCTCTAATATAGCAAAAGTGATGAAAGATCACTCCTTCTATTAGGGTACATAAAATGGCAACTTCTGTCTCGTTAGTAGACTCTATCACCTTCTTGGCTTGTACATTTTGATGAAACAAGAAGCCACCCTGGAGAGGCATACACAGCAAGGAACTGAGGGTAGCCTCCAGCCATTAGCCAGCTCGGAGGCCTACAGTCCAAAAACCTGTAAGAAACTGACTTCTGCCAACCACTATGTGATGTGCATGGAAGCAGATTCTACCCCTCCTTGGTCAAGCCTTCACATAAGAACACAGCCTCTGTCAACACCTTCATTGCAGCCTGCAAGAGACCACCTAAGAACCACCTAAGACTTGACTGAATTTCTGACCCACAGAAACTGTGAGAAAATAAATGTGTATTTTAAGCCATTAAATTTTGTGGATATTTGTTAGAAAGAAGAGATAATATACTACTTTCAAAGAAGGATTATCTCACAGTCTTGTTGCATGGATTAAATCTTGTTACACGTATTAAATATGAAAAATAAAATTAAGCTTAAAAATACAGATACTAGATGGCTATGTTTGCTCTCCAGTTAAGTAACTTGTGACATTCCAGCCAACAGCCAGGAGAACATAGTTCATTAAGAAGAGTAAACAAATTTTGGTAACAACTTTAGAGTGTATTATACCCTGCATTTTATTTTCGTTGTATTTTTTTACATTAATAGACTTTTTAAAGCATTTTAAATTGAAAAGTAGATTTAAAAATTTTTAGACAAGATATACAGCCTCTCTTTACCTCATGTTTCCCTGATTTTTAACATCTTCTGTAAGTGTAGTTTATTTGTCACAACTGATTAATCAATACTGATGCATACCTGAAGTTCACAAAATCCATAGTTTACATTAGGGTTTACTCTTTGTGTCTCTGTGTTATAGAGTTCCATGGGCTTTGAGAAATGCTCTACCTATTTATTTCTCCCCTCCCACTGACCCCAGGCAATCATTGATCTTTTTACTGTCTATAGGTTTGCCTTTACTCTATGCTTTGAGTTATAATTTCCTAAAGTAATATAACTTACTCTTTAAAAGATCAGTAACATGCAGTGAGTCAGAGTTAGTAAATGTGACCAAGTATTCAGACTTCTCATGTTCTTTATTGGAGTTCTCCTAACTTACATTTCAGCAAATTTTTCTGCATTTTGATAAAGCATTATGTTCTCTGGTCTCTGTCTCTCCCTCCTCTCTCTCAGGCATATTCTTTATATTACCTGGTTTTTTTACAATAATATTTTAAATTCTGCCACATTTTAACTTTACTTTTTGGGTAAAGGACATCAGAAGAGTAGACAAGCCAAAATCCCATGGACTGGGCGTAAAAATGTATTTGATTAGGTGGTGGTGGTGGGAGATAAATAACTACCCTTCTAATTGTTTGCCTTAGCCTAATCCTCACAATTCATGGTGGCAAAGAAATTTAATAGGCACAGTCATCTTACAATTCAAAATTCATGCACAGTATGCCACAGGTCAACAAAGTTTGCTGGGACTTGAGGACCTTCATTATCATTATGATTCATACAAATGGACCACACTTTAATATTAATTCCCTCTAAAAGAGAAAATCTTTGCAACATGTCTGATACAGTAACAGATTTATTAAGTGCACCAACCTGTCAAGCATTTCTTACTCTTTTTCTTTGGCTATTAAAAGTATATATTTTATTGATTAGCATTATTTCTTAAGGTTACAGCTTTTATTTTTATTTTTTTTTAAAGATTTAATTAATTTATTTGACAGACAGAGATCACAAGTAGGCAGAGAGGCAGGTAGGGGATGGGGGGAGAGCAGGATCCCTGCTGAGCAGAGAGCCCGATGCCTGGCTCGAT
This sequence comes from Enhydra lutris kenyoni, assembly GCF_002288905.1. Classification (NCBI taxonomy): domain Eukaryota; kingdom Metazoa; phylum Chordata; class Mammalia; order Carnivora; family Mustelidae; genus Enhydra; species Enhydra lutris. Next base: position 31,027,031 of record NW_019154092.1, on the reverse strand, counting down.
CCCAGGACTCTGGATCATGACCTGAGCCAAAGGCAGAGGCTTTACACCACTGAGCCACCCAGGCACCCCAAGGTTGAGCTTTTAGAGTGGATTTGGGAAACAAACCTATAAGCACACTGAATTTACCAGCAAGACACCCAGGCATTTTGAAATGGTCTTAATACGGTTCTGAAGAGCAAAGCTCCAGGCACTGTTCTGGAATCTCTTGAGTTTTGCAGTTACTGGAATCTCAGAACATCCACTAGATTTTTTTCTTTCTTATTAAGAATTTTATTTAGATCTTTATTTAGATCTTTAATTTCTCTCAGCAATGTTTTGTTGTTTTCAGTGTATAAGTCTTACATGTACCATAGAATAGTACTTTTATCCTTATTTAAAGGCAGTACTTGTGGTTACTATTAATTATATAAGACTCAATGATATATTGTGATCAGTGTTTAAGTTCAGATGGTTACTGCAATATACATAAAAGAGCACTGCACTTAAAGAAAACAAAACTGGTACTGAAAAAAATTAGTATCTGAAGTTAGGTTTCAAAAAAAGGTTTTCTTAATGTTGGAATAACGTTGAAGTTAGTCTTTGTGGATGGTTAAAAAAAAATTTTGTGGATGGTATAAAGAGTCTAAATTTATCTTTTCTGTAAGTGTCCAATTGTCCTATCAATGCCTGCTGAAAACATTTTTTTCCCAATGAACTGCATGAGCATCTTTGTTGAAAATCATTTACCATAATTGCTAGAGTTTATTTCTGAATTCATAGTTCTGTTGCATTGATCTATATGCCCATGATATAGATGGCATGAACCATGCTATTGTGAATACTGTATGTCTTGTTTTCTATTTCTGCATAACTAATTGCCACAAATGCAGTGGTTTAAAATAAACCACAAATTCATTAGTTCATAGTTTTGTAAGTCAGAAGTCCAGGCAGGCTTGGTTAGGTTCTCTGCTTGGTTTCTCATAAGACTGGAAGATGTCAGCTGGACTGGGCTCTAATCTGGAATATCTTGAGAACAACCTGCTTCCAACTCTTACAGGTTGTTGACAGAATACATTCCTTGTGGTTGTGTGATTTTGGCAAGGGGGAAAAGTCATGTGAGTTAGGTTAAATTTTTATTATACTGTAGCTTTAGAGTAAATTTTGAAATTGGAAAGAATAATCTTCAAATTTGCTCTTCTTCCTCAAAATTGTTTTCAGCTATTCTTATTCCTTTGTAATTCCATATAAATTTTATCACCTTATCAATTTTTGCAAAAACCAAATTATCAAAATCTGCTGGAAAGCTCATAGAAACTGCAATGAATCTACAGATTAACTTGGAAAGAACTGACACTTTAACAGCCTTCAGTCTTGCAATCCATAAACATGGAATACCATTTATTTAGATCTTTAATTTCTCTCAGCAATGTTTTGTTGTTTTCAGTGTGTAAGTCTTACACTGCTTTTATTAAATATATATCCATTTTTTAAGTTGTTCATTGGTAGTAAAGAGAAATAAAATTTATTTTTGCCTATTGATCTTGTATCCTGCAACCTTGCTGAACTCATTCATTAGCTCTATCAGGTTTTTTTCCGATTCTATAAGATTTTCTACATACAAGATCATATTATTTATGAATAAAGAGTTTTATCCCATTAACAAAAAACTTTCTCCAATATAGCTCTCTTCTACTCTCTTCCCCTTGTGCAAATACACACACATACCATCTTTATATCTTATAAACTCAGTGATACAGTTTTCTAATTATTGTTTTATTCAGGTATCTTTTAAGCTATTTAGGAAAAGAAGGATACATAATTACTTTCACCAGTGCTCTATTTCTTAGTGAATTTGAATCACCATTTTATGTCATTTCTTTTCATATGAACAAACTTCTATTAGTATATATTGTAAGGCAGGTAAGCTAGCACCAGCTCTCTCAGTCTTTTTTAATTTAGGACTGTCTTTATCTCATCTTCACTTTTGAAGGATAGCTTTCCTTGACTGCTAGGTTGTTCCCCAGCACCCCTCACTCCGCCCTCTTTAGCTCTTTGTCTGTCTATGCCAACTTACTGCCTCTTTCCTCCACTGTTTCTGATGAGAAGTCAGCTGTTAATCATATTCTTGTTATCTCTATAGATCTTTTATTCTGTGAGGAGCTTAGTACATTGAGGCAGACATTCTGTTATAGATATCCAAAAAAGCATGACTTTTTCTTTGATTTGGTTTGTCAGAAGTTTGGTGAAACTTCTGGACTGCCAATAAAATTTGGGCTTCTTATAACAAATTTAAAGGTAGCTTAGTACTAGGTGGAAATAAAATAAATATTACACATTAAAAACTCATTAAAATGAATAAAATTAGAATTAAAATGGTAAGGAACTCAACTGCCACATGACTACATATGGTAGTTAAACAACAACAAGAAAAATTTAGCCAAAAAAATAGATGAAAGTAATCACGAATAGGAAGTAGTCCTAAGGTACTGTGGCCCTAAGCACAACAAAAACTCTTTTTACAAAACTATGGAGACAACAGTAGTAGAAACCACTGAGAAACATTAAACATACACTCAGCAATGATTTATCTTTAGTATTTTTCAAATTCTGTTCAATCCATGACCCAGACCCAAATTAAGAAACATGGAACAAGTAATTATGAACAAGATGGAAAAGTTTCTATAAAAGGCCTTTTACCAGATCAGAACAGCAGAGATTCATTAATATCTACTGCCCATGGCTGAAAAGTAATAATGATTTTGTCCAATTTATAGAAAAGGGGAAATCTCAAGAAGATTCCAAATCTTCCTTTTTATATCTTCTTGACAAAAAAAATGAAGAGGTAAGAAAAACAATTAGGTAGGCTTACATACCAACATTTTTGAGTGACAGTGGGAGAAGCTACTCAAAATGCTACCTAGGCTTTCTCTTCATATAAAGAATACTTCAGAAATACTGTAACATTTCTAAAGTGGTAGAGCCTATCAAGACTAAAGTAGAAGTTATAAGCATCATAGTTTGAGGTAACATTAAGTTCAGATTCACAAAAGAGAAATAACACTCAACTGTGATAAGAAAAGCTATACTCTAAAATGTACATTGGACAGAACTATAGTTACTAGATCCTCCCATATCCAAGACCATGGTTATACTATGGGTAAGAATTACTTTTTAAGATAGGGAAATGAAGAAATGAAACACATCGATGAAATATTTAAATAGAACAAGTGAAAAATATTTCTAGAATCCACAATGAATCCAGGCTAAATAAATGAGAAAATTTACCTTTGAGGCATAGCAAGAAAGAGGATGAGGGAGAAACAAGGAAAACATTCACCTTGTAAATGGAGTAGTTTCAAGGAAATGGCAGAAGTCAAAGAAGAAAATCATACGTAGGGCATTCTTCTGGAGCACTGTGGATTTAATTAAACTATAAGCAAAATTTACATGCAAATTGAGCCAGATGCCAACAATGCAAAGAAGAAACATAAAGTCTCTTAAAGTCAAATAAATGCCTCATGAAAAATGAACTGCTGCCATCTCCATCACAAAATCTGAACATCAGTTAAATTTAAAAAATACTTTATTTTGAGAACAAATAAAATTTAATATTTACCTGACATCCTCATTCAGGAGCAGAGTTATTACAGTGATGCCCTTCCTGACATAAAACAAACTTGTTGACCAAACTTACCCAATTCCTATGAAAGGAAATGAGAAGGTGTTTACCTTTGTTCAGGTAAAAGAAGTCTGTCACAACAAAATAGATTACATAGGAGGCAAGATGACAATCTCCAGTTGGCATTCAAAAAGAAACTTATATTCCCTCTCTAAATTCAAATGGCAGAGCCCATAAGTGACTTGAATTTCATTTTCATTGCACATAAGACATAATGACTTGACTATTAGGCACATCCCGAAAACATGGCTTTAAAATTTTCTCATGACTAAGTCAAAATGAAAATTAAAAAGTATCTTTTTTTTTTGTTTTATTTTTGAGAGTGCTCTCTCCATGTATTTGGCCAACATCTTCATTCTATCATTAGTGATTTTTTTAGTTTTATTCTTCAAAGTTAAGGTTAGTCAGTGTTAATTATGATGGGTCTCAGTGAAACCTCTAAAAATCACTAACTTAAACATAAAACATTAATGCCGAGAAAGTTTGATTCCCCCCAATTGCAGAAGTAGATTAAAAAAAAAAAAAGTGAGGCTTACTTATCTAGAAGTCTTTCGAGGCCCCTGGATGTCTTCAGAGCTGTCTTATGATTATTCCTTGACTCTCAGTCTCTATCTTTAAGGTCCTAAGGCTCTACACTGGCAACTGAAAAACCCTCTTCCTCCCCTCCAACATTCTTGAAAAATGGGCTGCCCTTCATTTTTGTGCCCCCAACACACCTTTGTCATACAGAGGGAAGGAGTGGCAATACAAGAATAAAGGTCAGAAATCTGATCTTTGTGGTACAATTTTCTCCAACCTACCGGAGAACAACACAGAAGGACCACCTTAAAAACTGCCTGCCCTGCTTTCAAAGTGGCAGGGAACATCCAGCCAGACCATCAAGATTAGCTGCCACCAGCCTCTGCCTCATCTAGGTTTTTCAGAAAACAGAACAAAAGAAACGATTTCAAGTTAGGATACAAATAAGCCGTTCATACTTTGGCCATTTTTTGCTTGAACTCACCAGCCCGAGATCAAGAGCTGCATGCTCTACTGACCAAACCAGCCAGGTGAGGCCGCTTCTTATCAATGTTGTGACTTCAAAACAAGGATATGTTATAAGTCTGAGCTACATAACATTCCAGCAAAATTATTATTTATTATCTTAACCTTTCTATGAGTCTAAACTTCAAGTTCAAAACTGAAGTTTTCTTGGCCCAAATTCTTAACTTATCTGAGGTAGTGGTCTCTAGGCTAAACAGCAATGATGTTCTTTAGAAGCGTTGCAAAAAACCATTCACAGGACCTGATATTATTCACAAGGGGGAGATAACATGTTAGCACATAAGCCAGGCTTTAATATGAATGGCTTACGCCCTACTGCACAGTATCTTCTACAATGTTTTAGTATATAACACTTACTATTCTCATCCATTTGAAGATTTAAACTCATTTGGATATGAAAAAGATACAAAGTGTCACTTGCTAGAGGGCAAGAAGTAAGTTTTTAGAGCTTGTTTCACATTACCACTGGCAGGGTTCTGAACATTTAATTATACAATATATACCATTTAATGATATGTATGTAGATGTTATATATGAAGACTCTCATACATACTTATGTGATTAGTATATACATACAAATATAAAATCATGCAAAATATTTCAGTTTTCTCCAATTAAAGATCTTATAAGGCACCAAGTCACTTTATTATTCTAAAAATGTAAACGTGAGTTAGGAAAGGCTCATTAGTGTTTTCCATAAGGACAATGGGTAGCAAATAGCCCATGTGATCTTCTCCATTAAGCAACAGAGTACTGAGTTTTCTTTACCATTTCTGCTGTGGTTTCAGACAACTAGGAGCTTTCTCACTGACCCACAGCCTGCTTCAAGTAATCATTCCTGACCTTTGGGCCCCAGGAACAGGAGATGAAAAAAAAAAAAAAAGTAAATGACACAATTCAATCACATGATATACTTACATGCTTTAAGACAATGTTATATTCTGTGACTCAAAGTAAAGGCAAATGCTTCTTCTGACATCTTGCTAATCCATTAAAGTCAAGAAAAGGTAAGAATAAAGATGCTTACCTGTTGTTCCTGCATTCTAGCAGCACCAAGTTCTGAGAGAGACATGGTGAGCTTCTCTTGCTGTTCTGATAGATATTTCTGATAGAGACTTAGAAGTTCTTGGCATTCTCTATACTGTAGCTGAAGAGGTGAGATTGCAAATTAAGGGAAAAAACGAATAAGCTGATTCAAACTGTATCTATCAGTACTGCTTTTCAGATTCCAGTAAACAAAGGAGAGACAAAAATGCAACCGTATGTGAGAGCACAAGTAGATGAACACAGTACATATATCTACCAAAAAAAAAATCATGAAAACAATAATTCACAAAGAGAGTAGCAACGGCCATCTCATTTGAACAGAAATTTCTCTCTGAAATCTTTACATGTAAATGAATAAAAACAAACATGCAAAAGAATGAATTTAGACTCCTATCTCACACCATACACTAAAACTAACTGAAAATGGATCAGTGACCTAAACATAAGAGCTAAAACTGTAAAACTCATAAAAGTAAATCTTTGTAACCTTGGATTAGGCAATGGTCACCTGAAAACACAGAAACCAAAGAATAAATATAGAAATTGGACTTCAAAATTTTAAAAATAAAACAAAAAACCTACTTTTGGTTCAAAGGACACTATTAAGAAATTGAAAAAACAACCTCTAGAATGAGAGAAAATATTTGCCAATCATAGAGATGGTAAGAGACTGGTATTCAGAATATATAAGGACCTTGTATGGTTCAACAGTAAGGAACTACTTAATGTAATTAAAAATGGGCAATGAACTTGAATAGACATTTCTCAAGATATACAAATGTCCAAGCAGCACAAGAAAATATACCCAATATCATTAAACATTAGGAAAATGCAAATCAAGACCACAATATGAGATACCACTTTGCATCTACCAGGATGGTTGTCATCAAAAAGACTGACAATAAAAAGCTTTGACAAGGATGTAGAAAAATTACAACCCTCTTATATTGCTAATGGGAATGTAACATGGCACTGCTGTTTCGGAAAATAATTTAGCAGTCCCCTCAAAAGTTAGGCATTGAGTTACGTATGACTCAGCAATTGCACATTTAGGTATAAACACAAGAGAATAAAAGACAGAAGTCCATATAAAAACCTGTACATGAATATTCAGGGCAGCATTCTTCAAAATAGTGAAGAAGTGAAAACAACTCAAATATCATCAAGTATTAATAGATAAACTAAATGTGGTATATCTATACAATAGAATACTCTTCAGCCATAAAAGGAAAATAAAAGGAAACAAAGTATTGCTACATGCTACAATATGGATGAACTTTGAGTACATTATGCTAACGAAGACAGACATGAAAGGCCACATATTGTATGATTTTATGTATATAAAGATACGGGGGTTTTGCCGTTGTTTTAAATACCTATTCTAATGAACTAGGGGAAAGAATACTCGGTTTTAAGTATACAAGATCACATTTTATTTTTTTAATTCATCCATGTTCACTTTCTGTCCTCTTCCCCAATTTTCTGAAGTACATATTACATGAGAAAAGCTGAAGGGAAAAAATGTCCAGATTAGGCAAATCCATATAGACAGAGGGTACATTAGTGTTTGCTAGCAGCTGGGGTGGGCGAGGGAGAATAGGGAGCAACTGCTGATGGGTACTGGTTCTGTGGGGTAGGTAATGTATATGTTTTGGAATTAGACAGTTGTGTTCACACAGCTTTGGGAATATTCTCAAAACCAATGAATTACACACTTCAGACCAGACTAGGTGCGTTCAGGGTGGTATGGTCATAGATTGAACTGCACACTTCAAAAGGGCAAATCTTATTGTATGTACTCTATCTTAATAAAACTGCTACAAAAAATGCAGAGTAGAAGTGATAATAGTGCTGTGGTAAAAATTAGTGCCTAATCTACAAAGAAAGTTCTAACCATACTAAACATAAAGGAATTATGATTAGGTTTTTGTCTTATTTTGTTTTTCTATAATGTCAATTAAGTCAGTGTTTCATTAATAAAACCATCATCAGGAAATTTTCTGCCCATATATCTCTCTACATTTTTCACAGTCTAATATGAAGAACACAGCAGCCTAACTAGAGATATCCTCCTCTATAGCTCCTCAAACTTGCAAAGTGCTCAAGATGAAGATGCTAATTGGAAAGGTCACCTAACTTTGTAGATCAGGTGTGTGGGAGACAGTTCCGCCCAAGAGAGAGTTCTGTTTCTTCTCATTGTGGTAATTTCCTCCCCAGGCCCAATTTTCTCTGAGATCATTTCCAAATCTCCCCCTTTGCACTAAATAATGTATGCTGTTGGTATAGAAATTACTGTCCAATGAGATTATTCTGTATAAATTCTTTTATAACAGGTCATCGTGATTAAGGGTGGGAACAGTATTTCGTAAATGTCAAAAATGGTGACTGGTTTCAGTATTCCTTAACATTTTCATAACCTAATCATCGCCTCTGGGCAGGTTCCTGTTCTAATAACTTTTGCCAATCATGACTGCATAAATAACCAATTGCTTCATTATTCTCATTATTAACCTTTAACAAAAAAAGGAGCCAGAGACAGCTTATAGAAGAGGAACGGTTCTAATAAAAGGGTAGGTTACTAAGTTTAAAGAATACATTAATTAGAAAAGCTTGTTGAATACTCAGTATCTTATAAACAATAACAATAGAATGAACAGTGTTCTGTATAAGCTAATATGATTTCAAAGTCAATCTATGTCAGACCAGGCTGGTTTTACATCACCATGCTTTTTGTCAGTAAGCTTCAAAAGACAAGAATGATGTGTGATGGTCCCAAGAGTTCCTGCCAGCTAGGATATATATAAAAATAATTTTTTAGCTTGGCTGTTACCATAGGCAGTAATGTTTATAGTAGATGAACATATTAGCTGGGATACAGAATAAGAATTTTACTCTGGAAAAAGCCAGCACAATTGTACAGCCTAAGAATTAAATGTCAGCATTTGAAAACAAATTATAGGCAAATTCATTTAAACACATGCTATGTGGCAGAGTATAAAAACAGGCAGTCCTATCCTTAATCAGTTTTTTATATCTGTCTTGATTCACCAGATTTTGAAATGCTCCCCTTTTCCTGGAAAATCCAAAATGTATGTCCACACAATCCAGTAATTTTCCTTCGTCCCTAACACAATGAGGCTTCACTGCCCACCCCAATCTGGAGAGAGAGATTTATGTAAGGAAAATGTGGGTAAAATACTATCTTCACTGATTTGGGGGCGAGGGTATAGTGAGAAAAAAAATACCTATTTAACTCAATCCTGGCCAAATGACAGAAAAGAATGCAACAGATATAGAAAATCCAATCTAAGGGAAGTTGTGCACCCAAACCATGACTGACAAGAATCTAACATACAGGGACGCCTGGGTGTCTCAGTCACTTAGGGGTCTGCCTTCGGCTCAGGTCATGATCCCAGGGTCCTGGTATTGAGTCCTGCCTTGGGCTCCTTCTCAGTGGGGAGACTATTTCTCCCTCTGCCTCGCCCTCTGCCTGCTGCTCTCACAGCTTGCGTACTCTCTCTGACAAATAAATAAAATCTTAAAAAATACATATAGCATACAGGTAATCTGGCCAACCACCATTCAAGAACTGAAAGAAACAGCAGTCATCACAGCCTCATCAGCAAAAGAAACCTGCTTAAGTAAGTATAAATTAATATTAAGCAAGATCATATCAAAACCTAAACGTCAAATTAATTAGCTGAAATGGCTGCCAGAAATGGTCATTTTGCAAAGCTTAAACCCTTAACTCCAAAATCCTTTATATAGGTAAATACAAGTAAAGGTCAACGTAGAATAAATAGGGAGATAGGGAGAAAGAAAAAGAAAAATCAGAGGCAGAGGGAGAAGGACCAGAGACAGGATATTTTACTAGTAGGCTGCCAAAGTAGGAAGTGATTGCTTTAAGCTAGAAGCGTTCCTCTGGCATATCAAAGACCACTCCTTTACCCCATCCCACCCTTGCCTTGGATACTGGGATCTGATAGTTAGTAATCCTGATTTAATACAGAACTCAGTGAAGGAAGGTCTGTATGGCAGGAAAAAAAGGGAGAATCATTAAACTAAAAAACAAAAACAAAACAAATAAAAAGCACAACAATTCTCCTTGTCTGGAACCACAACTCCTTGGAAAAATGGCTAATTTCCATTCTGGGGTATGGAGAGTACAAAGCAAGCTTGAAACATGTTGCTATGCTATATTGCAAAAAAAGTATGTGAAGAGAAATAGATGGGGGCTTGTAAAATGGAATAGAAGCAACTCTGAAGAGACTCTCATTAGTCAAATCTGGGACAATATGAGCACTGACTCATATGACTACCGGAGTGAAATGTGGTAGTCATTACCCAAAGTGAATTAATTTAAGATCACTAATAGTGAAAAAAAAAATCACATACCTCCTAATATATAAAGTAGGCAATATTGCCTATGAAATATTCTTGCTAAATGTTTTATTTGAATTTAATCAAATCTGTAAACCTAACTCCCATTTCAAAGAAATGAGGACAAAGGAACAAATTATAGGACAAAGAACCAATCAGACAAATCCAGAATTTGGGAGATTTCACAAAGTACTCTTCAAGCTCTTTGAGCTCTACATGAGTCCATGTCATGGGGGTTGGAGGTTAGAGATTGAAGACACAACCAAATGCAACCCATGGACCATGACTGGACCATAACTCAGCGGAAAACAGCTATAAAAGATATTCTTGGGACAATGAGGGAAAATGAAATATTGACTCAACAGTTGATATAATGGAATTACTGCTAATTTTGTTAAGTATTATAATGTGGTTCATAAAGAGAAATATTCTTAGGAGATGAATGTGAAGTAATTAGGGTGACATATGACACTTGGCTCAGAAGAAAATTAGCAAATAAATTTTTATATATATATATATATATTTTTTAAAGATTTTATTTATTTATTTGTCAGAGAGAGAGAGAGAGAGCATGAGCACAGGCAGACAGAGTGGCAGGCAGAGGCAGAGGGAGAAGCAGGCTCCCCGCCGAGCAAGGAGCCCGATGTGGGACTCGATCCCAGGACGCTGGGATCATGACCTGAGCCGAAGGCAGCTGCTTAACCAACTGAGCCACCCAGGTGTCCCTAAATTTTTATATATTTAAGTTTATTTAAGTCATATCTATATGTTTATACAGATATATATTTATGTAAATTTGTAATAAAAATAAAAGCAAATATATAAGAGGACATGAAGCAAATAGAGCAAAATGTCAACAACTGTGAAATCGAGATAGCATACATATGGTGGTTCACTGTACTATTCGGTCAACTTTTCTATATATTTGAATATATAATAATAACTAGTTGCAGAAAAACTTTGTTTTGGTTGTATTTTTTTGTTTTCTTCATTCTACTATTGTTCAGTCTCTTCTTGTCTTTTTACTTCCACCACAAGTTCTGTGGGAATAAGCAAAATCGGAAGCATCAGGTCAGGCAGCTGAGAGCTCTCTACAACTCCTTGGATCCATAGTCATTAAATCAGGTGACAAGCTGTTAGTAAGCTCTGACGATATACCAACAGAAACCTATCCTTTAAGCCAAAGATAGGCATATCCAGGGTAGCAAAAGAGTATTTTTAAAAAGCTTGTCAAGTTTTCTTCCAGTCACTTAACAAAGGCAGTAATGTAGAGTGACTAGAGCACAGGCTTTGGTGTCACCTAACACTCATGGCTCAAATCTTACTTTCTGGCGTTCAGTAATAATGTAACTTTGGATAAGTCACTTCTGTGACATCCTCATCTGGAGATGATAATACCTACCTCACCTCACAGGGCAACTATGAATATAAATAAGCTAATAAATGAAAAGCACTTGGCATAGTGCAAAGCACAGAGCATACATTCAAGAGATTTTCTGAAAAGAGATCAAGGGCACAAGAGATAAAAAGTGCTGGCAAGGGTAAAGAGAAAAGTGAATCCTGGTGCACTGTTGGTGGGAATGTAAATTGGTATAGCCACTATGAAAAACACTATGGAAGTTCCCATCAAAATTAAAAATAGAAGTACTATATATGATTTAGCAATCTTATTTCTGGGTATGTATCTGAAGGAAATGAAGTCATGATCTTAAAAGAGATATCTACATCCTCATGGTCACTGCAGTATTACTGTATTACAGTAATTACTATATTATAGTATTACTTGACAATAGCTAAGACATGGAAGCAACCTAAATGTCCGTCAAAAGATGGAGTTAAAAATGTGAAACACACAAACACACAAAGGAATATTATTCAGCTTTAAAAAAGAAAGAAGTCTTCCTATTTGCAATAATATAGATGAAACTTGAGGACATTATGTGAAGTGAAGTAATTTATAATGTGGAATCTAAAAAGCTGAACTCATAAAAACAGAAGGTATATTGGTGGCTGCTAATGGCTGGGAGTTGGGGGAAATGAGTGACAGTGGTCAAAGGGTACAAACTTACAGTATGAGTAAGTTCTGGGGAATCTAATGTACAGTACGGAAACTATAGTTAATAAGAGGTACTGTATGGTATCCTTGAAAGCTGGTTAAAGAATAGATCTTAAGTGTTCTCAGCACACACACACAAACACACAAACACACACACATACACAAATAAGGGAGGTAACAGATGTGCAAACTAACCTTATGGTTATCATTCTGCAATATATACATATACAAAATCATCACGCTGTACACTTTAAACTTACACAATGTTCTATGTCAAATATGTCTCAATAAAGGTGAAAAAATTATGTCAAGAGGCTGAGAGAAAGAGATTTAAACAAATAAGGATAAAGTTCTAGGAGAGGCATTTAACCACAGGATACAATAGAGATTTTTTTTTATTTTTTTAGTGGGGGTATGTTGTTACTTTGACAATACTGCAGGGGGGCAGTAAGGAAAGACTCCAGAGCTGAGCAGATATGAGCCCAAAAATGAATTTTGGAAAAGGAGTATACTGGTGCACTGAATAGGCAGGATAGGGGCGGACCCTCAGATGAAAGATCAGGAGCAAAGGGTTGAAATTGACATGCACACAAAGGGAACTGCAAATAGCAAGGCAGGGAGGGTTAACCGGTCACAAGTAAGCAGAATGTGTGAAGAGGCTGCAGAGGCAAATAGGGGCCAGATCTGGAATGTTATATTAAGTTATCGAATTTTATTTCTATATAACTCAGTGATGTCTTACAACCAATTTGTGTTTTATAAAGATATCTTTGGTAGGCATATGAAGGGTGGACTGGAAAACTTAAGGCCAGAATTAAAGCAACCAGTTAGAAACTTGCTACAACAGTCTAAGCAAGAGATGCAAGGGACCTGAATTGAACAGTGACAGAAATTAGGGGGGCTGGGGTTTCAAAGGGAAATTTAAGACACTGTCAGCTACAAACTGGCTGACAAGTTGTATGATTAGATGTACAGTTCCCTTTACCAAGTCAGAGAATGCACAATAAAGAAAAGGTTTGGGTGGTGGGGGAGCAAGCTTTAGACACACTGAGTTGGAGAGGCTCGGGGCTCATTTACTCGAGATGGCTAATGAAGAACCCTTGGAATCCTGAGCCTGGAATTCAAAGAAGAGGTCTCAGTAGAAATAGAGAATTTGAGAGTCAATCACTTTTTATATGGTGGCTGAACACAAGAGTGTGTAACATTGTCCAGGGAATGTATGGTTTCATTCATTGATCCGATCATTTGTTTTTTCATTCAACGAGTAAGCTCCACAGAGCAGGAATATTCATGTTTTGTTTATTGCCAAATTCCTTAGCCTACATAATACGTACTCAATAAATATTTACTGAACAAACACATTTACTGAGTACATTAACATTTGAGACTGTGCCAGATGCTAGACATATAGTGATAAACATCAGCAACACTGTCTCCTGCAGGGAGCTTATCATCCAGGAGAAAGGCAGGTAATCAAATACGTATTTAAAATAACAAATGATGGAAATAATGGTAAGAACATTATGTCGTACTATTATGCTAGCACTCCCCAAGGAAACAAGTGACTTGAGGAACCAGGGAAAGCCACCTGGAGAAAGAAGTCTTCTCAATGTGAGAAGAAAAGGAGGCCAATATAACAATATATAAAGGGCAGGCCAAGGAAAAGGAATCAATAAAAAAGATGTTGTCAACTGTGTTCCAGAGCAGCAGAGGCCATGCCCGTTAAAGACGCAGAGCTGAGGAGGCTACTGGTGACCCTTCCCAGGACACAAGTCTGGCATTACTTAGTTATTCACCATCTCCCCCACTATTTTGGTAGACAGCAGTTATGCTATTTTTCACATCAAAGAGAGAAGCTTCTGGACAAAAAGAGATGTTTTACTTAGGGTCACCCTGAGACAAAAACAGGTGACCATGAGGGTCCAATTCTAATGCAATCCATTAGACACAAGACTCCTAGGGAATATGAAGATTTTCACTACGGTGGGTACTCCCTTCACTCTGAACACCTACACACGACGTAACACTCAAAGATAGAACGTTCTCTGTATTCTACTTAGAATGTTTTGCTGATCCTTCCACATGTAAAATTCCTGCTTATCCTTTCAAATTTACCCTTATGCCATCTCTCCCTCCATCTCTGAACCCCCAGGCAAAGTCAAACACTTTTAGTATGGTAAATAGTATACAGCTAAAATTATTTGGTATTTCTATCACCTAAAGAGGCCTGTGTGCTCCTGGGATTCATAGTATAGTAAGTTTGGTATCTCTCTAGTATACAGCAGGCACTTCAAAAAAATGAACAAAGTAAAGGGGTGTCTTTTGAATTTCATGCTCATTTTGGGCTGGGAATTGAAACAAACCATAGATAGGCCATATATTCTTTAAACTAGACAAGAGGATGGCTAAAAAAAATACAGATTCATTAAAAATTTTAAGTCATCCTAATCTCATAAGATTTTCCCATCTTGAGCACCTGGGTGGCTCAGTGGGTTAAGCCTCTGCCTTCGGCTCAGGTCATGATCTCAGGGTTCTGGGATCGAGCCCCGCATCAGGGTCTCTGCTCGGTGGGGAGCCGGCTTCTTCCTCTCTCTCTGCCTGCCTCTCTGCCTACTTGTGATCTCTCTCTCTCTCTGTCAAATAAATAAAATCTTAAAAAAAAAAAAAAAGATTTTTCCCATCTTAAAGCAAATATGGTTTCTGACCATGTTGTATTTCTCACCTCACAATCATTTCCTCTACCCCCCTTCCACAAAAAAAGTATACGTTGTCTGAGATAAACAGAGATGCTCATTATATAACTAGTTTGGTACTCAATGACGATATATGCAATTAAAAATGGATTATTGGTAAAAGAAAAAGTGATACCAAGATGAATTGATTAGCAGAGCTATACAAGAGCATCACATCAATGTTTATACCCTTTTATTAAGTTGTGTTCTGTGCGACAGTACAATCTACTGATACAAGTCTGAAATTTTCCCTTTAATTAAATATATGGCAAATTCAGTACAAGGCCACAGTGTTTTTCAATTTCCTGATGATAGTAATCAGTTGGGGAGGGGAACAAACCTCTGAAACGAACAGGGGAAAACTCAGTATTCCGGACATTTACAAAAGAAGACAAATGCCTCACCCAGTTTCTTCTGGAAACAGCAACAAAAACAGGAGCGACAGAAAGATATCTAACTAGAGTAATTAACTAGCTTTTTTAGTTGTCTAAGCATGGTAGTTTCTACCTTACTTTCTGCAGATTTGCAAAACAGGATGAGGCTGCAACAGACTTAGGACCGAGATACTTGACAGTTTGTCTTTGCTCAGATCAGCAGACCATGAGGTTTCAGGAAACCAACCAAACAATGAGACTGGAGGTTTAAAGGGAAGGACACTTACTTACAATTAAAAGTTCATACGGCGATATCCTAAAAAGCAGGCAATTAATGTGCCAGAGTGACCAGAATTTTTATTTCTTTCGAGTTTCCTTTTCACATCACACTCTAATATTAAACACACATACACAAGCACTCATGGTAGACATTAAAGACAAGGCTGCAAAAGCAGTTCTATTGAAAGTCATGCGTTTCTCTTGCTTCTAACTCGCTTAAAAATTTATCTTTTGTTTAAAGGTCGCATGTTTCAGCTAGACCCAAAGGAGAAGTATTTTCTCCATTTGGAAGGCTGCTTTAAATCATTCAGACTTTCTTGAGTTACAGGAACTAGTCTAGAATTGTAGAAAAAGGAGGCTGTTATCTCACCCCTCTCCCAATCATTATTAAGGTAAACAATGATTAACACTTGAATATTTCCAGTTTTGGGGCACCTGGGTGGCTCAGTCAGTTAACTGTCAGCCTTGGGCTCAGGTTATGATCCCCGGGCCCTGGGATGGAGCCCCACATTGGGCTCCCTGCTCAGTGGGGAGTCTGCTTCTCCCTCTGCCTCTCCCCCTGGCTTGTGCTCTTTCTTGCTTGCTCTCTCTCTCAAATAAACAAAATATTAAATAAAAAATTCCCAGTTTCAGACAGGGCATATTTTGGACAATACAGACCACGGAAAACTGTCTACACACCAAGTTTTCTAGACTCTGAAAGGCCAGTAAATGAAGTCGTGTGTATAATGCTTTGTGAAGCAGATCTAAACATCAAGCTGGTAGGGCCTCCTAGTAGCCATGAAGGACAGGATAAAAGCTCCTTACGAAGGACTCATCTCATTCTGTGTCCTATCTTCAAGCAGGAGAGTTTCATTCTTGTCATTAAATTTAAAACCTCCATGAACTACCAATATCAATATACATAATACTTCCCTTTCTCACATTACTTTATTTGTCTACTTGAACTATTTATGCTACTATGTAAAACCATTCATTTCCAAGTGGAAATGTAAACTGAGTTTAAGAGACCCCTTGTTCTTCTTTTTCAAACTAAGTAATCCAGTGGTATTATATTTTCCTCATACAATTCATCTTCCAGCTCTTATAATTTTTGTGTTTGTCATCTCTTGCTTCTTCAGACTCCTCAGTAGAGTTATCTTATAAGAGATATGGTCCATAGATACAATGAAATATTACTCAGCCATCAGAAAGGATGAATACCCAACTTTTGTATCAACATGGATGGGACTAAAGGAGATTATGCTGAGTGAAATAAGTCAAGCAGAGAAAGTCAATTATCATATGGTTTCACTTACTTGTGGAGCATAAGGAATAACATGGATTTTTAGGAGAAGGAAAGGAAAAGTGAATTGGGATAAATTGGAGGGGGAGACGAACCATGAAAAACTGTGGACTCTGAGAAACAAACTGAGGGTTTTGGGGGGGTGGGGGAATGGGTGAACCTGGTGGTGGGTATTAAGGAGGGCACGTATTGCATGGAGCACTGGGTGTGATGCATTAACAATGAATCTTGGAACACTAAAAATTAAAATTAAATTTAAAAAAGAGATACAAAATTAAATGCTATTACCAGGAATAGGTATCTGTGGATGGTTTTACTTGGGGGGCATGTCTAAGTGTTTTAAAGCTATTGTACTTAATTCTCATCAAAAGGAAAAAAACGGTTAAGTACTATTATTAGTCTCATTTTACAGATAAATTTGCTACACAGAATGGTTAACAATTTACCTAACGTTACTCTGTCAGGAAGCTAAGTAAGGCTTGGAGTAAAGTTCTAGAACCACTAGTTCAGTGTTTCCTAGACGGTAATGTACATAGGAATCACCTGTGAATCTTGTTAGAAAGCAGATACTGATTCAGTAGATCTGAGGTAGGGCCCAAGATTCACATTTTTTTTTTTTAAAGATTTTATTTATTTATTTATTTGACAGACAGAGAGAGAGAGAGATCACAAGTAGGCAGAGAGGCAGGCGGGGGGTGAGGGGAGCAGGCTCCCTGCTGAGCAGAGACCCTGATACGGGGCTCGATCCTAGGACCCTGAGATCATGACCTGAGCCGAAGGCAGAGGCTTAACCCACTGAGCCACCCAGGCGCCCCCAAGATTCACATTTTAAACAAGCTTTCTTCTGTGTGATCCTAATGGGTGTTCTCGGGACCACACTCTGAGCATGCATGTCTTTCTCAGTACCCTCCCTCTTCCTCCAGTTCTCCTACTTTATACTGAAGTAGATAACACACTATCCAACTCCTTTGCTTCTTCCCTTTTAACCCATCTTTAGAGTATGATGGGCTTTTTTCTCTCTTTTCATCAACTGCTTTTGTTTTGGAAAGAAGCATATAAGAAATAAAACAGGACATATGAAATAACCCATTTTCTTCTTTAGAAGGAAGCGATGTTCTGGATTTTTGGAACACTATAACATTTCTATTGTGACTGGCTGGCTGCTGAAGTAATAACAATTAGCAAACATTACCTGTAGGGTTTGAGAATTTATACTGGGGGAAAAGTCCATGGGAAATGTAAGTGGACACAGTTTTCTCTTCTACTTTCAAATATCCAGCCTCCACTTTGCCCAAGCACACTGTTAAGCCTATGGTTGCAGTATGATTTCTGAATTCAGTCTAACATTGCCAGACCATTAGCTGTGGCCTTGGGGGACAGCACTCTTGCCAGAGTTGCATGCACTTTTTCATGAAGTACGAAAATATGACCCAGTATAATAATTCTAAGTAAAAATCAAATGATATCCATAAAACAGTATTCATAACTAGAGTGAAAAAGGAGATTTCTTATAGAATGGAACCACACCTAACATTCTAAGGTTAAACTAAAAAAAGAGTAGGAATATCTCATTTCTTGCCTCTTTGAAAATGACAGAGTCTACTGCTCACGAATGTAAATTACTGCTCAGAGAAAAATTAAGTAACTTCTATGTGCAGGTTTATTATCTAAACTCAGCAAATGCTGCAAAGACTGAAGGTAATAAAGCATTTTATGAACAACTTCACTTCACTGGTTCCTAATATAATTGAGCTTATGTGGACTGTTTAGCAGAATGATATTTTAAAAACTGGTAAAGAACCAGATTATTTGCTTGACCCTCCACTCAAAAAATACTACAGAAAAATAGCTCAAAACATCCATGGAGAAAAGTTTTACAGTGTCATTAAAATCATGAGTTAGGTTTTGGCTTAACTATTTTAACACTCTTGACTATTAAATAAATTAATACAAGAGGCCACATGTAGAAGAACAATCCCTGAGACCTAGGTTTTTTTTAAATCTATATATGTTTAACAATAGATCACAAAATTCAAAACAGATCACAAAATAGATCACAAAATTCAAAAAATAATGAACAGAATAGATAAGCCAATGAATTCTACTATATTTTTTGACTATTTTAAGCAGATCCATAAGGAAGCAGAAACTTTCTATAGTTAGTCCCTGCCTACTAAAACAATTCACCCATGTCTGCACTGGGAGGAGGGAAAATATCCTCTTTTGGACTAAATTAAGACATCTAACTATAATAGGATGTGTTTAGAAAATTGAGTCAACGTCAGTAGCAAATATATTTAAAAAAATCTGTGTGTGTGTGTGTGTGTGTGTGTGTGTGTATATATATATATATATATATATATATATATTTTTTTTTTTTTTTTTTTTTTTTAAGTAGGTCCATGCCCAGCATGGAGCCCAATGCAAGACTCAAATTCATGACCCTGAGATCAAGACTTGAGCTGAAATCAAGAGTCAGATGGATGCTTAGCAGATTAAGTCACCCAGGTCCCCTGGGGGGGGGCGGGGATTAAAGAAAAAAGTAAGATTAGTACAGTGGGATCCCTGGTTCCACGTAAGATGGAATAAACATAATTTCTGCTATTCCTCTCACTGAGTACAGTTAAAAACCTGGACATCATATATAAAATGAACATAAGAGTACTAAAAGATGGAGAGAAGATGTGAGAGGCTAGGAGCTTCAGAACCTGGAGAATAATACTGTGGTGTGTTGATTACTTTTGTTTTTGCTTCAAATATCTTAGACTGGGTGTTGAAGAAGTCAACAACCCAGAAATGACAACAGATACAGATATACTCAAAATATCTATGAAAAGCCTGTTCCATTAGCCAAAAAGGGGCGGGGGAAGATGCTTAGCAAAATGGAAAACTTTTAGACAAGAACTGCCTTACTCTAGCAAAGTTGCACACAAAACACTGCAAGCTTACACCTAAGTCCAGGCTAAGCAAGAAGCCTGGACTTCTAGGTTTTCCTCTACCCTATACCCCCTTCTCTCCTGGCGTGTTACTGAGAAGACTGAGGAGCCAGGATTTGAATCCCTGACAGTAATGCCTCCCTCCTCCACCTTGTTCAGCCTCATGATTATTAGTAAAGGCCTCATAGAGAGCCTGGATTTCAAATTCCATCTAGCTTTAATGAGGTGCCCCTCCCTGTTGGGGTGGTGTGAGAGGAAGCTGAGTGGAAAGCTAAGACTTTCACGACATTACTAGCAGTAACAGTGGAGGCCATTTGGGAAGCTACCGCCCTTCTCAGCCAGTGGAGGTCCAAGGTAGTATCAGTGGAGGTCTAGGGAAGAGCTGAGCTTTTATCCCCACCTAAAATTAAAGAGGGGAAACCTCTTCTTTCCTCTTTGGTGTGATGTCAGAAAAGATGTGCTAAAAGGGATGACTTAAATAAGACTATATCATAACACCCCAAATGCCTAGAATGCAATTAAAAATCACTTGCTATACCAAGAGCCAGGATAATCTCAACTTGAATAAAAAAGACAATCAACAGATGCCAATACTGAAATGACACAGATGTTGGAATTATCTGACAAGGATTTTAAAGCAGCCATCATGAAATGCTTCAATAAACAATTACAGACATGCTTGAATCAAATGAAAACAACCTTAGCAAAGAAACAGAAAATATAAAGAATGATCAAATGGGAATTTTAGAGCTGAAAAACACAGTAACCAAGATAAAAACTTATTGGATGAACTCAACAACAGAATGGAGAGGACATAGCAAAGAACTGGTGAAGTTGAAGAGAGAACAATACACATTATCCAATCAGAACAAAAGAGAAAAAATAGGCTGAAAAAGAAAATGAACAGAGCCTCAGGGATGTGTGGGACTATAATAAAAGATAGAACATTCGTGTTATTGGAGTTCTAGAAGGAGAGCAGAAAGAGGTAAGGCTGGAAAAAATATATTCAGAACTAATGTCTGAAAAATTTCCAAATTTGGCAAGAGTCAAGAAGTTCAGTAAGCCCCAAACAGGATAAACCCAAAGAAACCCATTTCAAGACAATCATAACCAAAATTCTGGAAACCAAAGATGAAAAATCTTGAAAGCAGGAGAGAAGCATTTATTTAAAGGGAGGTAATCAAATGATGGTGTATTTTCATCACTAAACATGGAGGCCGAAAGGAAATGGCCCATTTCTCAAGTGCTAAAAAGAACAGTCAACCCAGAATTCTATGTCCAGCAAAAACATCCTTCAAAAGTGCAGAAGAAATCAAGAAATTCTCAAAGGAAGGACATCTAATAGAATTTAGATCTATTCTAAAAGAATGACAAAATGTTCTCTACAAAGGATAGAATTTTGGAACATCAGGAAGGAAGAACAGAAAGAGTACAACTGTGGCCAAATAGACTTCCTTGCCCTCTTAAATTTACTAAATTATGTTTGACAGTTGAAACATAAATTATAATATTGTTTGATGGCGATAATGAAGAAACTTAAGTGGAAAAACTAAGGAGTAATAGCTTAAGCAACTGCATTTGGAAGCAAAATTTTTACTCATTTTTAAGTACAACCTGAAAGTATTTCTCTAAAACAAGTATTTCATAAATATTTCACTAAAAAGGCAGATAGCCAACAGGACCTTTTTGAATGTCCCCAATTTCTTCACAACTCCCATCTCAATATATCATTCCCTCAGGCCTCAGCATTTGAAAAATGTTGAATGAATGAGGGAAGAAGTGAATGAATGGATTTTTTTTTTTTAAGATTTTATTTATTTGACAGACAGAGATCACAAGTAGGCAGAGAGGCAGGCACAGAGAGAGGAAGGGAAGCAGGCTCCCTGCTGAGCAGACAGCCCGATGTGGGGCTCCATCCCAGCACCCCGGGATCATGACCTGAGTTGAAGGCAGAGGCTTTAACCCACTGAGCCACGCAGGTGCCCCTAATGGATGCTTTCTCAAGACAAACTTTTCCATCTGTGTTTCTGACCTCACTCTCTTCCATGTCACATGGATACTGTTCTATAAATTATTTTTATCTTTCTCATGATCTCAACAGCTTTTGGTTCCTTCCCCTAAGTTTTCAACTAAGTGCATCCTAAGAAAAGCTCTCCTCAAATAATACTTTCTTCTTAAGCTGCCAATCTATCTCTCATCCCCATTATTACTAAATCTCTAAAAGATTAATCTGTACTTACTGACTCAACTTCCTCCTTCGAATTCAATTTAAATTCCAATTTAATCTTTAATTTTAAAGATTTTATTTATTTATTTATTTGAGAGCGAGCGAGCGAAAGAGAGAGATCACACGAATGCAGTAAGGAGCAGAGGGAGAAAGCAGACCATTTGGGAAGCTCCCGCCTTTCTCAGCCAGGGTAAGCCCAATTCGGGGCTCCAGCCCAGGACTCCAGGATCATGACCTGAGCTGAAGGCAGACACTTAACCAACAAAGCCACCCAGGCCTCCCTGTCCTGTGACATTTTTACATTCTATTCATGACAAATATCCTCTATGAATTGCTAAATATAACCACCTGATTTGGGGGTTTATCCTCTTTGCTGGGCACTTTCTCCCTCTTCAAAGGATCTCCTCCCCCGGTTTTTGAGTTACTGGCCCAATCTGCTTTCCCCTTACTGACAGCTCCTTTATAACTCTCTTTCACTGACTTTCCCGTTCTTCTACCCACCATTATATACAGATATTTCCGAAGATAATGTCCTAAAACGTACTGTTTTCACTATCTCTTCCCATGACCTTATATTCAAGAAAAGCAGTGTACTGTGAGTTTCTATAGCAGTCCCATGTTACAAACATGATTATTACCCAGAAGAGTATATGCATGTATTCATCACTTACATGGTTCATAAAATGTTAAGTAAGATAATTGTTAAAGCTCCAATTTCTCAAATTGTTCTTAGTATCTTCAAATCATATTGTTGGACTTTTATATTTAAATAACAAAAGTTTACAACTCAAAAATTTTAACAACCTACTACTTTTTAGAGCATCATCAAATATTGTTGAATAATGTCACTTTAATATAAAGAAAGTGCTAATACATACCACTTTCATTTGAAGGAAATGTAAAATTTACTTTACCACAGAATGACATTTGACAATTAGTTCCTGACTTGATTACCCTTGGAAGTGAGTCCAGAATCACATATGATATAATACAAATGAATTAAGTTAGGGTTACCCATATACAATAAAAAAGAAATCGCACGAAATAAATTAAGGACTATATTATTCATCAAAATAAAATTTCTTCTTTTTTTCTAACTGGGATCAAAAAGATTACAGTAACATTTAATTTTCTAACAAATACATTGTTTTCTAGTTCCATCTGTATCACTGTGTGACTGTTTAAAAAAAATTAAAAGCGGGGTGTCTGGGTGGCACAGTTGGTTAAGCATCTGACTCTTAGTTTCGACTCAGGTTGTGATCTCAAGACTGTCGTGATTGCAGGGTTGTGAGATCGAGCTCCGCATTAGGCTCTGTGCTCAGAGAGGGGTCTGCTTGAGATTCTCTGCCTTTGTCCCTCCCTCCACTTGTACACACTCTCTCTCAGGTAAATAAATAAAATCTTTTAAAAAATTTAAAAAACTTAAAAGCAATGAAAAATGATAAATAACCTCCCACACTAGTAAAATCACTGACACGACATGCTCACATTAACAGAATAAAGATGATAAGCACTACATTACTTTACTAGATTTAGTATTATCGATTATCAAGCAATATCTATATATAGATATATATTTCCCCTAGTTCAGGTAATGGCTGTGAAATATATAGACCAAATTTAAATGACAGACTGTGTTTGAAGACATGCAGATCACCATCCAGGCATTAACAGGTATTAATGCTGAACAAGTCAAGAAAAATATCTAAGAAAGGTTTAATAATGCAAATAGTTACATAATTAATTAAATAAATACTGCAAAAAAAATTTAGTCCCTTTACTCAAGGCAAATATATTCTCTTATAATAGATATGTATTCCAAGTTGAATTATGGTGCCCTTCATACAAGTGTTAGGTACCAATTATCTGACACTCTCTTTCAATATACCAGTCCCAAACAAACAAGGTAGGCATTCTGCACATTTTCCCCTGGCACATTATTAGCTCCTTCAACTCAAAACAGGGTTTTATGTAAAGATGCCAATGGGCCATGATGCCTACACCCAGTCAGCAGTCTGTATAGCACTGTACCAAATCCTGATAGGGCTTAAGGAAGTAAATTTGTTTTGGCAGCATTTCTAGGGATGCTTCCTGGAATAAAATTTGGGAATGTTCTGTCTCCGTGGAATGGCAGAGGATTTTTAAATTTATGCATTTGTCAATTCAAATGCCAGTGAAATCTCCCTTTTAATAAGTAGTCGGGAGTCATGATAATGTGGCTGAAAATATTCACTCCCCAGAATACAGACATAAACTCCCAGCTATATGCTCCAATTTCTATCATACACAAGAGATTGATTAAAAATGAAATGCAAGCTCCACTGGATGGCACAAGACTAAGCCACAGGAAGAGTTACTTACTACTAAAAATTATTTTGCCTTTTGTTTTCCCATTTAAAAAATATATTTAGATTACAAAATTAAAACAAATAAAAGTAACACTGCATAATTTAGCTGTCGTTTTCTACCAAATTGCTTATAACTGTAACCATAAAATGATAATAATCTACCATATGTGCAGCTACAAAACGAAGAAAAGCACTGGTCAGTGCTCTTGCGAAATGTGAGCCTACTACTCCCCCTGGTGCCCGTGCGACTGAATTGCAATAAAATAAAAAGTTTCATTTCTCCAAGTGGGAAATTTCACAAACTGTCAGTTCTACTCTAACACTTGCTTTGAAAACATAAAAAACTTTAAGTGTTTTTGATGTATTTGGAAATAATATGAGAAAATTGCAAATATCACCCAGGAGAAATACTAGACGCAGCAGAAAACAGCACCCAGCTGACCCAACCCCCAGCGATCACAAAGAGAGGTCTGTAAGCCTAACACCTCAGACATCTATCAGCAAGGATACCACCTCCTGTGTTAGGAACCACACCCACCCACAGCTACTGTTAAAACTTCCCATGCAATCTCCTCAACCCTTCCACATTTTATAGTAACCGACAAGTAACCCACAGTTACCACAACCCTTTCTGTGTCTACTTCCGCAAGCATTTTGAATGTGTTTTCAAGGTAAAGTACTGTACTCATTGTAGTATTTATTCATATTTTCATTTCTTAATATATATAAAAGTAATGCTATCATTTTTATTAGGTTCCCTTTTGTAAAAAATGTTTCACTGATGATGTTTTTAAGTGTTGTTGTGCCCTTAAACTAATTTTTCCTGTAAGTGCTATGGGGTTTTGGGGGCATAGTTTGATAACTTTTAAAAATGCCTTATGGCTCCTTATAGCAAAAATAACTATATTACAAATAGTAAAATTTAAATTCTCTACTACATTTGTGTATAGGGCAAGAGTATTAATAATTATTTAAATTTTGTAAGTTAAAAAAGTATGTTTTTTTGGTGTCTGTTTCCATGGAAATATTATTGAATCTCTTTTTAGAAAGGGTTCATCCTCAGTTATAGACCTTTATAAAAATTCAGGAGGGAAGAAAATTTATACACACACACATTGCCACTTACCCCATTCAAGCTATGAATCATACCAAATAATTTGTGCCCTGCTCTAATTTGATAACCAAATGCTTTCCAGAAGTCTGAGGTGAGAAAAAGTCCAACTGACTAAAAAAAACACCTTGTTTTGTATTTAGATGTCAGTCAAAACTTGAATCAGCCAAAAAGTTGTATAAGAAAAATAAGCACTCTGTTAAGGAGACCAGGGTTCAAGGGAACCCAAACAGCCCAAGAGATAAATGTAGTTTTCTTATAGGCTTTCCATTTTTCTGAAAAATACCAGTACTACATTTAGATAAAAGGGAAGCCAGGATAAAACATTTAGGAATTCTTAACCCTTTATTTAGTTATCACTCTTGTTTACAACTGATATTTCACAATCACAGCAAGCTTAAGCAAGTGCATACCACCCTTATCAGAGGTATACCTCAACGTTAGCAGTTCGTCTACACTGGGTTTAACTTATCCATCTGTTGTAGATAGAGAAAAATTTGCTGTTAGGCAGAGAGTCAAATTGTGTTGTTCATGGACAGTAGCATCAGTATCACCTGGGACCGTGCAGTAAATGCAAAATCCTGAGTCCCTTTCCAGATAGGGATCAGAGTCTACATTTTATTAAGCTGCCCAGGTGATGAGTGTACGTATTAAAATCTGAGGACCACTGATCTAAAGTACTATGATGAAGTTCCCAGCTCCATATCTGCCCATTTTGCACTTCTACAGAGTTAAGAAAAGCAGCTTTCCCCTGCCACAAAGTCATAGCTTTTTTATAGGGAATTAACTAGAGGTTTTTTTAAATTTGTTTTTTGTTTTGTTTTTTTAATTTGCAACTATTTTGTTAGTCTTTTAACCTTGTTAGAACACAATCTGTTTGGATCACAATAAATAAGAACAGATAAAATGGGTTGTAAAAGATATCTGGGATAAAACTAAGTATGACTAAATATTGATTCCTAAAAAGGCAGAGTTTCATACATAAGTATGTATAAAATATATATTTTTTTTACATATACATGCAAAACAGCCAACATTTGTGCAATAAAAAACTTAGCAATTCATGTTTATGTGACATGTCCAGGACATATTTCATTAATTAGATAAACATTTTAAAAAATTGGAGAGAGTTAATGTTTTCTTCTTCACTTGGATATAAAAACACCTGAGTATCCTGAATTAAAAACTACAGAAGAAAAGGCTTAGTAATGATAGCTTTATAAGATTTGGTATGACAGGACTATCACAGTTTTACTGAAAACCATTATAAACATCTCATTAGAATATGCATATTGTAATAAAATTTTAAATGCCATGCAGCCAGGAATTCTCTAGTAAAATGACCCCTATATTCTCACAGGCTATCTTCCCTGACCTCTTACCATGCACACGCAGACTATATACTTAACAGACTAGCCTGGCTGCTTTATTAGGACAAGGAGCTGCAAAGTGCTGAAGGATACACCCTCCACTCTCTTTTTTGTGGGTGTGCTTTTTAGAATTAAAATATATTTGACATGTAACACTTGGCAAATTTTTTTACTGAAGTATATTTGACATCTTACGCTGTGTCAATTTAAGGTGTACAACATGTTAAATTGATACATTTATATACTGTAACATGATCACCATTCTGGCCATAGCACCTCTACCACACCACATAACTATTATTTCTATTTTGTGGTGGGAATAATTAAGATCTAGTCTCCTAACAAGGCTGGAGATTATAATACCATACTGTTGTCTATACTCACTGTGTATGAGATTTCCAGGATTCACTTATTTACTAGTTGTAAGTTTTCCTATCTCCTTAGTCTGTTTCTTTCAAGTCCATCCTGTGCATGCTATGGAATCTTTAGAAAGGATCACCAGCCCCTCACAAAGAGCCCCCATATACAAAAATAACAACCAAAGCAATGAAATAAAGGCTAACATCAATCCCACCCAAACTAAACCAAACCCCAAATCCCCACTAACCAACAACATGGTTCCAGATACCATCAGGTGTTAGAGGGCCATATGCTATCTGAGATGGCAAAGATGGCATTATCTGGGCAGCTTTTCATGACAGGGGAAAGAGCCCTTTTCCTTAAGATATAAACTGAAAAGTCTTATCAAAAGAGCTCCAAATTTGTTGTTTTATTAAATGACTTCAGGTCTGGGTAAATGGGGAAAGGGAAAAAGAAAACAGGAGAGTAAAGGAAAATACAGTAAGGAAGAAAATATGTATGCTCAGATAAACAGACTCACTAAAAAAGTTAGAAACAAAAATGCAAAAATAAATTTCTTCTTACTTCCCTGTTTTTGCTTTACTGAGAGAGGTAAAAATACAAAATCTTGAAGTGAAATGTTGGAATTCTGAACACAAGTATTAAAGATCAGAATAGGAAATCAAACAACTGTGTTGGGTAATAAAAGCACAAAATTAGAGATGAAGATAGAAAAGGGAGACCTATTTGATAGAGATCTCATTTTGGGAGGATGATTTCCACCCTAATTTTGGCAAACTTTTCCTGTTCGCCACACACTATTTAGGTCTTGTGCCTCAGATGGTCTCCTGCAACTAAACTCTGTGCAAAAGAGCCATAGATAATACATAACCAAATAAGCATGACTGTGTTCAATAAAACTTTACTTACAAAAATGGGCAGTATCCTGGATTAGTAGGCTGTAGTCTGCAACCTCTGCTATAGTCTAGCTGAGAACTAGAAAGACTATGGCTGTACCTTCCCTGAAGTTTCTGAAAAACAGATTTGAAGAACTATGAGTGAGAATCACTTGACCTTCAGCAAGAAGGTGGTCTCTAAGATCACTGTGACTGGTGGTAAGAATGATTAGCTCATTGAAAACTAACTTGGGCTAATTTTTAAATAAAAGCTCATATTTATTACAGACTTATTTCATTATATTGCAGTGACATATAATTTTCCTTTTCCCAAGCTGCATCCTTATTACTTTCAGTGATTCTTTTTTTTTTTTTTTAAAGATTTTATTTAGTTATTTGACAGACAGAGATCACAAGTAGGCAGAGAGGCAGGCAGAGAGAGAGAGAGGAAGGGAAGCAGGCACCCCGCTGAG
Source organism: Enhydra lutris kenyoni (assembly GCF_002288905.1). NCBI lineage: Eukaryota > Metazoa > Chordata > Mammalia > Carnivora > Mustelidae > Enhydra > Enhydra lutris. Next base: position 30,998,476 of record NW_019154092.1, on the reverse strand, counting down.
CAGAGAGCCTGATGCGGGGCTCGATCCCAGGACCCTGAGACCATGACCTGAGCCAACAGCAGAGGCTTAACCCACTGAGCCACCCAGGCGCCCCAACTTTCAGTGATTCTTATAAAGAAACAATTCTCCACTGTAAGTGCTACCCAGAACATTTAGGCAAGAAAAAGAAATAAAAGGCATCCAAAAAAGAAAGGAAGAAGTAAAACTTCTCTATTTACAGATGACATGATATTATACATATAAAAAGGCCTAAAGATTCCACTGAAATGCTATTAGAATAAACTTAGTGAAGTTTAAAGAATAAAAATGGAAATATATTAAAATCAGTCATGTTTCTAAACACCAACATGAAATTATCATTAAGAGAAATAAAAAAATAAAAGTATTTGCAAACTACATGTCCCATAAAGGGTCAATATCTGAAATATACAAGAAACTCACACAACTCAATAGCAAAACAAAACAAAACAAAACAAAACAAACCACAAACAACCCAATTTTTTAAAAATGTGCAAAGGACTATCTTTTTCCAAAAAAGACATACTAATGGCCAACAGATATATGAAATATCATTAATCATCATGGCAATAAAACGATCCTTTATTTGTGAGCAGTAACAGGACTATCAGTGGCAGAGAGTAATGATGGGACTCTAATCAAAAGCTATAGCAAACCAATATGACTGAAACAGAAATTTGAAAATCTTGCAGAAGTTGGAAAAAAGGAAAAAAAGATGGAATTTATCCTTTCACCTCATCTCCACTCCAGAAAATAAACAAAATAGGCCAAACTAAAGACATCCCACTTTTTTTTCTTATTCTTGTACCCTCAATTGTTGACTTGAGTTCCTGATGCTCTACTATTGAAGTTTAGAAGGCTGTCTTTCTGCAGGTAAAAAGATCTATTAAAAAAAGCATTAAAAACACCTAGTGCAGACATAAATATATATACCAGGTGCTGAGAATTCAAATGTGAATATACATTCACCTTTTTTTTTTTTTAAGAGATGGGGAGAGGGGAGGGACAGAGGTAGAGGGAGAAAGAATCTCTAAGAGGCTCCATGCCCATCACTGAGCCCAATCACGACTGAGATCATGACTTGAGCAGAAATCAAGAGTCAGACGCTTAACTGACTGAGCCACCCAGGTGCCCAACATTCATCATTTTTATACACTGATTAAAAAGTGGAATTTGAAACCAGTTCCAATCTCATAGCAAGGTTTCATCTTCTGATTCTGCAAACAAAAAGCACATAATTTGGAGAACCTCAGTTGTGTCTGTTTCTTACCTTAGAATGTGCTATGGAGCGACTTGCCCCCATCTACTGCTGAATTTCATCTCTCTTTTAGGGCTTTAGGTAATTATAGTAAATGTCAGTTATAGAAAAACTTAAACAAAATATCAAACTTCTAATGCAAATCAAAGGAATGATCATTGCAAATGTTTATGGTCACTGAGGTGGTCTGTGTCATAAAAATACAAGCATCTTTACAAGCTTACTTTCAATAAAAATTTACTTCTTTTGTTCATATTATATATTTTTTCCTTTATGCTCCCTTGAAGATGTAAAATAAATTGATAAGAGGTTGGATCACAGATGGAAAGTAAGAAAAAGGCCATTATATTTAAGTGCATATGGTTTAAATATTTTATAACTGATTTTGTTAAATTATATATCATACTTTCTGTGTAATGTAAAATGCAAGGTGGAATTCTATGGGGCAAAAAACATTCTTATGGAGAATATATGAAAGCATAAATAAAATGTTAGATGTTAAAACAAAAGCAACATCTAAGAAAATAAAATAGCTAAGCTATCTTGGTAATTTTAAAAAATTTACATTGCAGCACATATTCCCTATAGCAAAGAACAGCAAAAACATCACAAAATAGCAAATTACTGACTCTGTTTCACTCTGTTTCTGGTTTAAAATAAAATCTGGAAAATAAATTAATATATTTCACATTTCTAAAAGAGAAAAACAAATCTTCAAATATGTGATAGGGCAAAGTGACCTCAAGAGTGAGGCCACTAGAACCAGAAATCCTCTCACTACTTGGAAAGAAAAAGGTCAGGATGCCTTGAACTGTCTTTGTAAATCCAAGTCCTACCCAAAGACTTCTATACTGTTCAGAGATTTTGCCCATTTGCTTTATCTTCTTTTGCTTTTTCACTGGATTCATGTTGGGTTTGTTAAACCAACAAATTGATTCCAATTATGTTGGAAGAGAAGTCCATGGCACCAGTCTCAGTGATTGCCCTAATTTGGGGAAATAGGCAACCAGTGGAGAAATACACTAAATGGCATAAAGATAAAGACATTATTATGTCACAAAAATTGGTAACTGTGGCAAAGTGTTGGGCCCCATGCCTGGACATTGCTTTTTCTACTTTAACATAATTATTGTGAGTTGCTATGGAATTATGTGCAAATGTTACAGCTATACCATGATATTCAGATTCATTTTGAGTAGAATGTTATCATCCTGTATTTAAAATAGAAAAAGAATTAAGGCAAAAATGAGTCGCCATTGCTTTGATCTGATTTAATCCAAAAGTAGAACACTAATTATAAAGTAGAGTCTATAAGTAAATGCAGAGCATGGCAGGAGGTCCATTTTTCTAACACTACAGAATCAAAGCATCTTGATGCACAACTAACTCCGTTACACAGCACACTTTATACCATATCTCTGTGGTATGCAAACGCTTATTAAAGAATATACTCTTACCCACTCATTTCAGCACTGCTACCATTATTTTTTAAATTATTTTTAAAACTACTAGTTTACATTATTCTTAAAACTACTACTACTTTAAATTATTTTTTAGTTATTTATTTTTGGAAGAGAGAGAGAGAAGAGCGAGCATAGGTGGGGGGTGGGGTAGAGGGAGAAGCAGACTCCCCTGAGCCGGGAGCCTAATGAGTGACTCAGTCCCAGGACCTGGGATCATGACCTGAGCCAAAGGCAGACACTTAACCAACTGAGCCACCCAATCGCCCTAAGTTATTTTTAAACTAATACTATTAGATTCAAAAATTAAAAAGGCAGTTCTATAGGTGAATTATTTTTGTCTTAGAACTATTTAGCTTATGTGTAAAAGATTTATCATGATTAGAAGGGAGGTCCACCCAGCTTAGATTGTAGAAAGTCTCTACAGAATGTTGCTTCCACACTAATGAAAGGGCCAGACAATCCGTAGGATGTAACTGTTTTGGGCCCATCAGAGTGCAGGTCATAAGACAATCAGGTGAACTGAATTCCAAAAGGTGACAAGCCTCTCTAAGGAGACAAAGGACACATAACCAGGAAGCAATGGTCATCATAAAAGTCAGAGAAGAAGAAAACACCTGAAAATGTTAACAAATTATCAAAGGCTGTGTGTGGGCTAGTGTGACAGTTTACACATTCTTGGGAGTACCAGACGTAAGAAGGGTACGTGCTCACTCACTAGAGCTTTCACAGGGGCTTAAGTGGTAAAAGCTGCTCACTTCTTGGAACTTTCTGTCATGAAAAGTAAAAGCTAGAAGCTTTTACGAGAAAGAAGGTCAGAAAACATTCCTGGAGTAGGGACACTGAGAAAAACCTGCCAGTACTCCAGAACCCACACTAAGTAGAAGGTAGCAGAAGCCCACCACTAGAGACTGTTAGAGTCTGGTACAGTGAAGATAACTACAGTAACAGTAAAACCCACATCCAATTCAACTACTGGCTAGAATGACTCAAAGTGCAAACTAACCGCCTACCTGACACACAGATGCCCATTTCAGAGTATAAATACTATTTGCCTCTGTCTCTACTGTTCTTCAACACAAAATGTCAGCTATTAAATAGGAAGTAAAATAAAGAATTCCTTTTTTTTTTTTTTTAAAGATTTTATTTATTTATTAGAGATCACAAGTAGACAGAGAGGCAGGCAGAGAGAGAGGGAAGCAGGCTCCCTGCCGAGCAGAGAGCCCGATGCGGGACTCGATCCCAGGACCCTGAGATCATGACCCGAGCCGAAGGCAGCGGCTTAACCCGCTGAGCCACCCAGGCGCCCCAAAGAATTCCTTTTGATGGCCTTATCAGCAGACTGGATACAGCTCAGGAAACAATCAATTTGAAAATAAGGGAGCAGAAATGATCCAAAATGAAACACAAAGAAGATAAAAAGCACAGAGCATCCCAGATCTGTGGTATCATATCAAACATGTATAATCAGAATCCTAGAGAGAGAGGACAGAAGGAGGAAGAAGGAGTATCTGGAGAGAAAATGAATGGTCGGGAACTTTGCAAAATTAATGAAACACACAAACCACAGGCCAAAGAGGTTCAAAGAACTCCAAGCAGGACACACACACACACACACACACACACACACACACACCCCAAGACATACCATAGTTAAACTACTGAAAACCAAAGCCAAAGAGAAAATCCTGACGATAGAAGAAAAAAAAACAAAAACACTGCTCACAGTACTGAAACAATAGCATATCACAATAGTCACCATTCCACATTTGTCACTTGGTAATTACAAATAATAAAAACAGGTATGACTAACACATACTGAGCACTTTGTTCCATGTCAGTCACTGTTCTAAGTGTCACAAAAACCCTAGGAAGTACAATTAACATTTTACTTTATGGATGAAGAAGCTGAGATACAAAGAGGTTAAGTGTATTGCTTAGGGTCACACAGAATCTGTGGAGCAACGGTTCAAATCCCGGTAGTGTGGCACCAGCATCCATACTCTTAATCACTATACCCCACCTTTTGGTCAAGACCTTCATTTCCACCCCATTAGGGTACCACAAACAATAATAAATAACGTGCCGCCGCCACCACCACCATAAACACCCTAACCCCGTCTGTGCTCCTAAAAGAGAAAGTAACACTGATTTAAGGAGGGAGAGAAACTTCCTCGATGACTACTGGGGTTGCCAGTGAATGTTAGCATAGCTTTTTTGTTTGTTTGCTTGTTTGTTTGTTTGTTTTATTTCTTTTCAGCGTAACAGAATTCATTGTTTTTGCACCACACCCAGTGCTCCATGCAATACGGGCCCTCAATGTTAGCATAGTTTTTACACTTCTTTCTAAATTAGATAAACACTTCAAAGCATCAAAAAATCCAGACTTTAACTGTATTATGTGAATATATTTTGTGCTGAATTACACTTCCTTGTTCTTACAAGGGCACTCCCATTGAGAACCACTTCTCTCCCTTCTTTCCTTTAAAGCACAGTGAACATAATCACATCACAGAAAAAGCTATTACTATTTCTAAATGGTCTCTGCTCACAGCAGGCAGTCTCTAGGCAACAGTTTTGTCAGTGTTATGATTAATTAATTTATTCCTAATAAGTTTTTTACTTTAGAATAACTTTAGATTTACAGAGAAGTTGCAAAGATACAGCAAAGAGTTCCATATCCCTTTCACCCGGCTTTCCCTATTGTTAATACTTTACATCACCACCGTCCGTGTGTCACACCCAAGAAGCCAACATTGTTGTATTGCTACTAACTAAACTCCAGACCTGGTTCAAATTTCACCAGTTTTCCTTTACTGTCCAGGTGGTGGACAATCCAGGTGGCAGCACATTAAGCTGACATGCCAGTCTCCTTTGGCCTGTGACAGTTTCTCGGTCTTTCCTTGTTATTCATGACTAGTCATTTTTGAGGAATACTGTCCGGTATTTTTGTAGAATGTTTCTGCATTTAAGCTTGCCTGGTGTTTTCCTCAGGACTGGAATGGGGTTATGGGTTTTTGAAGAGACTACCATAGAGGTGCCACTGTCATCTCATCATGGCAGGGGCACGTGATAGCCACGAGACCCTGGTGATGTGAACCCTGATCAGTTGGGTGAAGGTGGTGTTTGCCAGGTTTCTCCACTGTGAAGTTATTGTTTTTCCCCTTTCCAGACTCTCCCCTTTAGTGACTCTAAGTCACTACATTAGCCCACTCTCAGGAGCAGGTTGAGAGTTAGACTCCATCTTCTGAAAGGATGACTATGTTTCTTATTTGAAATTCTTCTATGAGAAAGAGTTGTCTCTCTTCCCCATTTGACTACTTTATGTTGAAGCTATTGTTTCATATGAGGTGGGCATAAAAAGGTCATGTAAAGTAAATTTTTTGATGAGATTTCACTATCACAAAACAACAAACAAGACTCTACCGACAAACAAAGCTAGACTCTACTGAAAAGAAAGAAATTTAAATCATGTAACTTGGGTAAACAATTGTTTCCAATGGATCTGTGTAAAATTAAGCTTAGGAAAGAGGAAAAGTTCACGCAAGGTATGCTGTGAATGGAGGAATGTGGGATAGGAACTGGTCTTCACATGTGCAACGGAAGTGTCTCTTTCTCTCACTCTCCCCATCTCCTTTCCTTCTTCCCTCTCTTCTTCTCTCTGAGGTGGAGAATGAGTAGGATGAAAGGAAGAAAACAAAATGGATGAAATTAGTGTTCTCTCTCCCTATTAGTAACACAGAGATGTCTGGTGCTGCCATCTGCCATTAGAAATTACATCTCTAAACGCCACGGAAGGCATGATAACCAGATAGGTTAAAAGACTTTCCAAATATTCTGGGTTAGGCTATAAAAAATTTCTCTTTTCCCAGATAACCTGTTCCTCATCCAATCAGCTCCCATGAAATTGAACCCCTTGAGTGAGCAGCTCACCTCATTAGTTTGAACACATCTAAGGAATAGTGATCTATTTGTGCAGTACACAAAAGGCTCCAAACTTATTTAATGCATTCCAGATCTGCCCAGGAAGAAGGTATTCAACCAGTGCTCTGTAAAACACGGTATTACTGTATCTTTTCCTCACTCAGCCAGACCCACCCTCCCTTTCTTGGCTCATACCTCCAGTACTCATACAATTCCACTGTGTCCTCTAGAATCCCAATATTCTACACCAAGGCACAGCTTTGTGTCTTCTGGCTTTACCTAAATACTCCCTCCGATTTGCTTAACTTAAATTTAGATTTCACCTAAAAGTAATCATAATTCTGTAAATTTGAAGAAAAATTTTAAAATTAAAAAAATACTTTTCTCTTATTCTCTCACTTCATCTTTATAATAAGAAACACTATGTGTGCTATCACTTTACAAATAGAGCAAGGTAACTTACATGGCTGAAGGCCATATCACTTCTGGGATGCCCAAGGACCCTTTACAAATTCACCACAAATGAAGGTTGAATTCACTTGGTAGTCCAGCACACCGCAGTTCCTAAAGGTGCCCAATGACTTCCTGTTCAACAAATCCAATATATACTTTTTGGTTTTCTTACATGACTTCTCAGGATCAGTAACTCTTTTTTTTTTTTTTTTTTTTTAAAGATTTTATTCATCTATTTGACAGACAGAGATCACAAGCAGGCAGAGAGGCAGACAGAGAGAGAGGAGGAAGCAGGCTCCCTGCGAGCAAAGAGCCCGATGCGGGACTCGATCCCAGGACCCTGAGATCACGACCTGAGCCGAAGGCAGAGGCTTTAACCCACTGAGCCACCCAGGCGTCCCAGGATCAGTAACTCTTGAAGTACTATCTCCCTTCAGTTTTTTTGGCACAACTCTTTATGAATACTATTCCTTTTCATCTAGCTAGTCCTTCTCCTCTTCCTGCTAAGGCCCTATTTTTCCACATTTAATAAGAGTTAGGGTCTGTCTGTGGTTGTTCTTTCTTCATGCTCCCTGTTTTTCCTTGGCAACCTCATCCAAACTCCCAAGCTTCACAAGCCAATTACACCCTGGTGATTTCCAGAAGCACATATCTGGTCCTGAATTTTATTCTCAACTCCAGATTCTTAAGTTGAACTTATCTTTAAAGATAATGTGGCCAAAATCAGTCATAACCTTTCTCTCTTTTTTTTTTTCTCTAAAGATTTTATTTATTTGACACAGAGAGAAAGATCACAAGCAGGCAGAGAGAGAGAGAGAGGGAAGCAGGCTCCTTGCCAAGCAGAGAGCCCGATGTGGGGCTCGATCCCAGGACCCTGAGATCATGACCTGAGCCAAAGGCAAAGGCTTTAACCCACTGAGCCACCCAGGCACCCCTCTTTTTCTCTTCTTAAAACCTGCTTTCCCCCATTTATGTCCTACACCATCTATTTATATGACCAATCCAGAAATGAGAGTCATCCAGATGCCCACAACAAATCCTCAGACCTATTCTATCGCTAAATAGCTATCAAGTTGGCCTCCTTTCTATCCTTACTACCTCTGATTTAGTTCAGTCTTCAGCATCTTTCTCATCTGGACTACTGATCTTCAAAAACACCATTTAGATCAATTCACCAGCGCCTATCTTCACTAATTAAAACCAAATGCTCCTCACCCCCACACAGCTGATACCTCATAGGGTGAGTCCAACCCATTTTGCCATTCAAAACACTCTGTGATTTGTATTAAGCTTACTCTTGTTGCCTCATTTCCTTCCACCTTGCCTTTGTAACTTCCATCACGCCATTACAACCTACACTTCCAGTAAATCAAATTCCTGAAATTTCCTAACCACATTATGACAGTGTTGTCCAACAGAACCTTCTGTGATGATGTAAATGTTCTATGTCCATTCTATATAGTACCAGTCATAGGTGGGTAATTGGGAACTTAAAATATGGCAGTGTGACTAGGGTACTAAAATTTTTTTTTAAATTCAATTCTATTTAATTTAGATTTAAATTTTCAGGTGTATCTAGTTGTTACCATATTAAACAGTGCAGCTCTATGCTCTCTATATCTTGGGATATGTCCCCCTCCCCAGAATGTTCCTCTTTTTTTTTTTTTTTTACCCCTTACTCACTGGCATTGTAATTTTCTGTTCATCTTTTAAGTCTCAACTTAATCACTGTTTAAAGTCTTTGCCCCCATCAACTCCCACAAGAGCTTACACCCACACACACACACACACACACACACACACACACACACACACACGGTATCCTTTATTATCCTGTGGTCATTCTTTTAAGAAATATTTACTGAGTACCTGTTGTATATTAAATGTTGTGCAAGCCAATGATTCACAGAGAGTAAGTCAGAATTTTGTTATAAGGAATTTATTACTTATTAGAACAGACAACCACAAAACTCTGTGAGTGGTACTACCCTGGAAGTATCTATCTAAATGGTTCTCTGAACAATGCCATATTTATATATATCTTCATGTTTTTTCAAATGCTTTTCCTTCTGTCTGGCATTCCCTCATTTGCCTTCTCTACTTTGATTAATTCCTTTGTGGTTTAAGATTCAGAGCTAAAGAAACTTCCTCAGGGGAGTCCTCCTTGATCACCAGTTAACCTCTCCTCTGTGCTCTGAAATCTTACCCTGAAAGTATCTCTATCATAGACTTAGCATTCTTCATTACAAATATCTGGTTTGTTTCCCCCATACAGTGTGTAAGACAATGCCTGGTCTATAACTGGAACCCAAAAATGTTTGAAAATATGTGTCTATAAAATAAACAAGAGAGATATCATCAATTAATATTATTCTTCAACTTCTGCCAATAACATTCATACAACTGTGACTTTTCACTTTTCATATTCCGAAAGACCTATATACAAGTCAAAATGAAAAAGCTTATTTAACTTATCCAAGAAACTACCTGAGCCTTGTCCTGAGTCCCTGCCTCTTCAGGGGACCAACACCTACAAGGAAAAAAAAGGTTTTAAGCATTTTGAAACTGAATACAATAGATGTTACATAGGGTTCACTTTTACTCAAAACACTAAAATCACCTATCACTATTTTAACCACGCACTACCTTTCCTCTTAAATCAAACTAAACAACCTAAGAATTTTTGCAATTGCCATTTTATAGTTTTGAAATTAAATAAGATAAATGACAAAAGAAAAAAAAATACCGGTAATAAGAGGCTCCCCCCCACACACACAAAAGTATTTGTTGCACTGAACTATTACTAAAGTTCTATACATGTGTGAAAGGAAAGAATCATAAATCAGCTTAAAATAATTTGGACTTCTGCTTCCAACTTCCAGTCTTGCCTCAAATCTTAAGTGGAAAAGTATAATCTTCCCATTTAAGCACGAGGATAAATTTTTTGTAAATACCCTAAGACAGGTTGATGAAATACTATTCTATTTCTAGTTGGCAGAGAAAATTATAAGAGAGATACTAGACTTTCTTATTTTTTTCCTCTATCTGTTGAGAAAATCATATAGTTTTTTAGTTTTAGTTAATATGGTGAAATTACACTGATTTTTTGAAACGTTAAACAAATCTTGCATTTTAGAAAAATTTTGGTCATGATTATATGATGGTTTTTATATTGTTGGACTTGCTTTGCAAATATTATGTTGAGAATTACTGCATCTATGCTTAACAAGGGATACTGAATTGTAATTTATTTTTCTTGTATAATCTTTGTCAGGTTTTCCTACCAGGATAATGCAGGTAATGAGTTATCTCTTCTTTTTCAGTTTTTGGAAACAGTTTGTGTAGGACTGTGTGCAAAAGAGACCTAATTGACTTAATCTCCCAAGAGTTAATTGACTTAAATCTCCCAAATTTCTAGAAGGGCCTGCTTTTGTAACTGGCCCTTGGCTGGCTCTTGAGAACTGAATTCTTAGAATGTTCTGATAAAAACTGTTTTGCTCATTTGAACCACACTTACCAATTTGTCTATGTGTCTAGATAGTTTGTGCAAACAAGGTGATTTATTGTGAATAGCTGCTTTTGGTAACTATAGTTGGTCATGCAGGCATTGTGACTGATCCCCAGTGAAAACACTAGATTATTAGGCTCAAGAAAGTTTCCCTGTTAAACAATACTTATATATACTGGTGTAATTCACTGTTGGCAGAATTAAGTATACCCTGTGGGATACCACTGGGTGACGACTCTTGGAAGTTTGTACCTGTTTTTTCCATACTTTGCCTAATGAACCTTTTCCTTTGTTGATTTTGTTGTGTATCTTTTTGCTGTTTAAAAAAATGTAGCTATCAGTAAAATGATTTCAGAGTCCTGTGGATCCTCCTAGCAAGTCACTATCCCTGGAGGTGGTTCTGGGGAGCCCCCACTCAGTGTGACACTGGGGACCATCAGTGGAGACCAGTAGTATTTTTTACTTAAATTCTTGGCATCATTCACCAGTGGAGCCATCTGGGCTTGACATTTTCTGTGGAAAGTCTTTTGTTTGCCCCTTAATTGACAGACTATATTTTTGAGAGCAATTTTAGGTTTATGGAAAATTTGATCAAAAAGCACAGAGAACTCCTATATATAGCACTGCCCCCCAACACTTTCCCCTATTATTAATAGCATGGATTAGTGTGGTACATTTTTTACAACTAATGAATGAATCTTGATACACTATTACTAAGGCTAATGGTTTACATTAGGGTTCACTCTGTGCATTGTTCAGTTCCATGGAATTTGACAAATGCGTACTGCCAAGTACCCACCACTACAATATCATACAGAACTGCTGCCCTGCCCTAAGACCCCCTGTGCTGCCCTATTTACCCTCTACTCCTTCCCTCACTCAAGTCTCTGGCAACCACTGATCTTTTTGCTGTCTCTATTGTTTTATCTGTTCCAGAACTCATATACTTGGAATCATACAGCATACAGCCTTTTCAGAGTGGCTTTCTCACTCAGAAATATTTATTTACAGTTCCTCAATGTCTTCCTGAGGCCTGACAGTTCATTTCCTTTATCGCTGAATAATATTCCATAGTCTGGATGCATGACAATTTGTTCATCCACACACCTATTGAAGGAATCTTCATTGCTCTCAAGTCGTGGCAATGATGAATAAAGATGTCATAAACATTTGTGTTGTGTGCAGGCTTTTGTGTAGATATGTTTTCAATTGATTTGGATAAACAGCAAGGGGTAGGACTGTTGAATCATATTTTAGGATGGTGTAGCTTTGTAAGAAACTGCTAAGCCATCTTCCAAAGTGGTCATGCCATTTAGCATTCCTACCAGCAAAATGAGAGTTCTTGCTGCTCTGCATCCCCATCCGCACAGGGGGTTTGGCAGTGTTTTGATTTCAGTCATTCTATTAGGTATATAGTAGTATCTCATTGTTGTTTCAACCTGCAATTCCCTAGTGACATTTTATACTGAGTGCCTTTTCATATGCTTACTTGTCATCAGTATTTTCTTTTTTGGTGAGATGTCTGTCACATCTTTTGTTATTTAAAAAAAACAACAATACTGGGGGGAGGGGGGTTGGGGGGGTGGGGTTATAGACATTGGGGAGGGTATGTGCTTTGGTGAGTGCTGCAAAGTGTGTAAACCTGGCGATTCACAGACCTGTACCCCTGGGGATAAAAATATATTATATGTTTATAAAAAATAAAATTAAAACAAAACAAAACAAAACAAAACAAAAACAACTGGGTGTTACTTTTCTTATTATTGAGTTTTAAGAGTTCTTTGTATATTCTGGATATAAGTCCCTTACCAGGGAATGTATTTTGCAAAGATTTGCTCCTAGTCTATGGCTCTCTCTTCACTCTCTTAACAGTGTTTTTCATAGAGAAGTTTTCAATTTTAATAAAATCCTACTTAATAGTTTTTCTTTCATGGATTGAATTGCTTTTGGTGTTCTATCTCAAAACTTACTATCAAACAAAACATTACCTAGAATTCCTCCTATCTTGCAGAAGTTTTATAGTTTTGCCTCTTATATTTAGGCCTATGATCCATCTGCAATTAATTTTTATGAAAGGTGTAAGGTCTGTGTCTAGATTCATTTCTTTGCATGTGGATGTCCAGTTATTCCAGCACCATTTGTTGAAAAGACTATCCTTTCTCCATTAAATTCTATTTGTTCCTTTCTCGAAGGTCAGTTTACTATAATTGTGTGAGCCTGTTTCTGGGCTTTCTAATTAAGTTTTATTGATCTATTTGTCTTTTTGCCAATACCACACTGTCTTCATTACAGTAACTTTATAGTAAGTCTTGAAGTTGAGCAGCATCATTCCTCCTTCTTCTTCTTCAATATTGTGTTGGCTATTCTGGTTCTTTTGCCTTTTCATATAAACCTTAGTTTGGAATCAGTTTACCAATAATCACAAAGTAACTTGCTGGGGTTCTGACTGGGACTGCATTGAATCTATAGATCAAATTGAGAACTGAGAAATTCAAAATATTAAGTCTTCATATCCATAAACACAGACTCTTTCTCCTTTTATTTAGGTCTTCTTTCATTTCACTCACCAGAGTTTTGTAGTTTTCCTCATATAGATCTTGTACATATTTTGTTAGACTTATACCTAGGTCTGTGTCTTCCCCTCTTCTCTCCCACCTTTTCTCTCCCTCTCTTGCTGTGAATGTAAATGATACTGTCTTTAATTTCAAATCAATTACTCATTGCTAGTATACAAGAAAGCAACTGACTTTTGTATATTAACCTGGTATCCTGCAACCTTGACAGAACTACTTACTAGGTTCCAGTAGTTTTTTGGTTATTCTTTAGGATTTTCTACAGAGACAGTCATGTCAGCTGTGAACAAAGACAGCTTAATTTCTTCTCTCCTGATATATACCTTCAATTTCCTTTTTTTTTTTTGTCTTACTGCATTAATAGGACTTTTAGTAGGATGTTGTATAACAGCTTTTAACTACAAATTCAATTTTAAAAATACATATATGGCTATTCAAGTATCTATTTCTTCCAGAGTGAGCTTTGGTGGTCTGTTTTTCAAGAAATCTATCCTTAAGTTGTCACATTTATAATGCATAAAGTTGTTTAATTTTTCTTCTAACATCTGTAGAATCTGTAGAAATAAGACCTCATTCCTGACTTGGTAATTTGTCTCCTCTTTTTTTTGCCTGATCATCAGTGTGACTAGAGTTTTATCAATTTTATTATCTTTTCCAAAGAACCATATTGGTTTTGTGAATTTCTCTCTATTGTTTTTCTGTTTTCTGTTTCACTGATTTCCTCCCTGATCTTTACTATATTCTTCATCCTGAACATCAAGTTTCATTGGTTTTTTTCTTTTTCTGCTTTCTCAAGGTGAAAGCTGAGGTTATCAACTTGAAACTTTTCTACTTTTGTATGTGATGTTCAATCTTAAAAATCTCTAAGCACTGCCCTATTTCTTAAAATATTCAAGACATAGCAAACAAAGACAATGATGTTAATACTCAGAAAAACCTCATCATGGTGTTAAATGCTATCCCTATTTTGCTGATATCTATGTAATCTTAAAAAAATGCTACGACTAAATGATATAAGTTGTCATTGTAAAAAAAAATATTTTCAAAAATGTTCAAACCACTTGTGAAGTAACAAGTACTTTGACAAAAATGTGAATAAGGGAAAATGAGTACTAGGAGTGGGTTCCTAGAATAATAATGCAGCCATTAAGTAGGTGCTTGTCAAAATCCAGTAATTTATACGAATCTTGGAAGATTCTGATACTGATAAGAATGGACCAGGTTGGGGTGCCTGGGTGGCTCAGTGGGTTAAAGCTTCTGCCTTCGGCTCAGGTCATGATCCCAGGGTCCAGGGATTGAGCCCCGCATCGGGCTCTCTGCTCAACAGGGAGCCTGCTTCAACAGCCCCCTGCCCCTGCCTGCCTTTCTGCCTACTTGTGATCTGTCAAATAAATAAATAAATAAAATCTTAAAAAAAAAAAATGGACCAGGTTAAGTCATAATAAACTTGTAAGCTGGATATCTGTTAAACTTAAGAACACAGATGACCTAAAGTAAAACTATGCCTAGAATTTTAGTCACCTAGAACCACCAAAAAACCCTCTTTTAATCATGATCATAAAAACTTGTCTTTTCAAAAGCTTCTGCTTCCACCATAAGGGATGAATTAGGACAAAAATTGCCCTCCTATCATTCATCATTAGAAAAATGGACAAAACATATGAAACAACTGTGTTCAGATGTAGGATAAGGACAACACATCATGCTACCAGAAAAAAGATAAGAAAAAGTTAGGTAACCCATACTATCAATGCAGCTTACTGCTCAAGGAAGTTGCTAGGCTACAGCACAGTGAGAAGCAATCCAAGTGGAACCTGGTAGGCTTGTTGAGTTACGCAGATATAGACTGACATATATATCTATATATATATATCTATATATATATATATATATATATATATAGATATATATATATAGATATATATGCCACGGATGCCAGTCTTTTCAAAGCCAGTACCACACGGGAAAGTGCTGCAAAGAGTGAATGTTCTGGACATCTACTGAGGGATACAGTCTTTGTCTGAGTACCAATCTGCATACTCACAGAGTAAAACACCATGAAGTCAGTGAAAGAACCACTGGCCAACAGAAGGCAGAGCTTGCACATGGATGAAAGTAGCATTCCTATCAGAGTAGAGACACTATATAATACACAAGGTATTTGATAGGGTCCTCAGAGAGGCCACATCTTAATAATGGGGCTAACTTACTAGAATAAAAGTTGATATGGACACATTCTACTAAATTTAAAAGCAAGATTCAAAAGATGAAAATTGGTTCCAAATAACTCATCATGTCTGAACAAAGACCAAAACTTCTTATAATCTACAAAAGGTAAACAAATTAAGGTTCACAGAGTACTGGGTGAATGCTATTCCACTTCTACAAGGTTCTTTTAACAAAAAGGAATACAATATTATCTCTAAGTAGACTTTGGTAATTTAAAGTGCATATGGTAATTCCTACCACCATATGCACTTTACCTACCAGCAACCACCAAACAGTAAAGTGGTAGAGCTAAAATTCCAGTAGAGGAATCAATATAATATGCTGAATATTCAAGTAACACAAAATAAGGCAGGAAATGAGTCTCAGAGATAAAAGACAAATATGACAAACAGTAAACAAAGAGCACAATGGAAGACCTAAATTAAGCCATATCAATAATTAAATAAATATAAAAGACTAAAGCACTCATGATTAAAACACAGATAGTGTCAGATTGAATTTAAAAAAAAAAATACCCAACTATATGCTATATATAAGAGATGCACTGGAAATAAAACAGATTGTAAGTATAAAGAATAGAATGAGACATATCACAGAAACAGTAAACATAGGAGAGTTATTGTGACCATATTAATATAAAATAAAATAGACTTTGAGAGAAGTATTATCACAGATATGGAGGGAAACTTCATAACAATAAAAGGGTAAACACATTATCCATATATATGTAACAACAAAGGCATATATACTAGGAACACTATTTGAAATGATAGCATCAAGCACCTTGATCCAATCAATATTTAAATTTAGAAAATATTACCCCCAAAATTGTAAAATTTTTTTCAAGTGTACACAAAATGTTCATCAAGATATACCACATACTGGGCAGTAATACAACTATTATTAAATTTCAAAGGGTAAAATTATACAGAGTATGTTCTTTCAGCATAAAGGAATTAAATTAGAAATCAATAGCTATATACTTTTAAATAGCTCATGTATCAAAAGAGAAATTTTAAAAAATTCAAAAATCTTTTAAACTGAATGACAATGCAAATATAGTATTTCACAATTTGTGGAATGAATCTGAATCAGAGCTTAAATGGATATTTACATCTTTAAATGCTTACGTTAAAAATGAAGACAGGCTTAAAACAATGATCTCAGTTTTCTTCTTAAGATGACAGCAAATGATTAGCAAATTAAGTCCAAAGTAAGTGGAAGGAAAGAATACATTATAAAAGCAGAAACGAAGAAAATATAAAACAGACATGAAAAATAATTTAGAATGCCAAAAGTTGACTTTTTGAGGATTAATAAAATTGACAGGACCTTTTTCAAAACTAATAGAAAAGGGGAAAAACACTAATTGCCAATATAAAAATAAGAGAAAATACCATACACATGTTACACAAATCAAAAGGAGAATAAAGGGAATCCCACTTCTTGTAATTTATTTTGAACCAAACCTCTCACAGTTAACAGTATAAAGCTCTAGCACAAAAACTCCAGATATAAAAAACACCAAACTAACTCAAAGTACCAGAGGTTAACCAGGAACGGGAAGACTAGGAAGGGAGTTGCCAACTGGAAAAAGGGAACACTGTGTGAGCTGCTTGTTCTTAATGGCTTTTTACCAAAGTGCAGCTTCCAATAAATACTGAGCAGAATGGCTACATTTTGGAGAAAGTCTTATCTATTGTTATGTCAGAAAAGGGAATAAAGGATGATAATGGCTGGGGGAAACTGAAGAGAAATATTCCAGCAAGGATAAATGAAGTACACAAATTCTATGTATTAAACTGTGTTTAAATCTCTGGGTTGACACTTGAATTACACATACACAGCCTCCAGCTAGGACTAAATGAACTGAGCAGAGACTTCAGCTACTGCCCCAACTTGGAAAAGACAGTTTGGTATCTGAATCCAGGGAAAACAAACCAAAACAAAATTCAAAACTCCTAAAAAGGGAGACAACAAAATACAAATTATCTGTAAGTGTCATTCATGATATGAAGGTAACCCCAAAAGTCAATCAATGACCCATAAAGCCAAGCCATGAAGACTGACCCTAAAATGACTCAGATGCTGGAGTTATCCAGCACAGATTTAAAATATCTATTATGATTATGCTTATAATAGAGAAACAGATTAAGAAAACCTACATGGAGAAAGAGTAACTATAAGAATTACAAAACGGATATTTTAGAATTAAAAAATTCAGAATGTGAAATGGAAGTTTCACTAAATGAGCTTTGAAAAGCAAATTGGAAGTATCAGAAAGATGAGTCGGTGAGTTTCAAGATGGCTGAGTATATATCATCTAATCTAAGAAACAGAAAGAAAAAAAGATTTTAAAATCAAACAGATTGAATGAACTTTGGGACAATATTACGAGGTATAACATACATGAAGTCCCAGGTTAGGAAAGTGAAATAAAAATTCAGGAAACATATTTGAAAAAATGATGGCTGAAATTTTCCCATATAGCTGAAAAATATAAATGTAAATATTCAAAAACCTTAGTGAACCCTATCTTGGAAAAAAAATCACACCTAGATACACTGTATTAAAATTACTTGGAAAAGGGAAAGAAAAACAACTTACTACATGCATGTAAAAAATTATACTAATCATAATTTACTTACCAGAAACAATGTAGGTCAGAAAAAAGTAGAATAACATCCTCAAAGTACTGAAACAAAAGAATAATGGACTATTATGAACTCATGATGCTAAAAAATTCAACACAGACAAAAAGGAAATGCCTTGAAAAACACAATGGACAAAAACTGAAATGATGAATTAAAAATACAAATTTACTATTAAGTTTAACAAAGGCAACTTCAGGCTAGAAAGCTTCGCTAGTGAATTCTATCAGTGATGGAATAAATGGAATAATCTTACACAAACTTTTTGGGGAAATAGGATGAAGTAACTTTCCCTACCCATTTTATTGGACCTCCATAACCCTAATATCAAGACTTGAAAAGGATACTACAAGAAAGGAAAATTGTAGAACAATGTATCTTATAAATAGCAATAAAAAGCCTAGGTAAATTGAATCCAGCAATATATAAAAAGATAATACATCACAATCTGATAAGGAATTATTTCCCAGGAATAAGAGGTTAGTATTTGAAAAGTCAATGAAGCCTACCATTTTAACTAAATAAGAAAAACTGTCTGATACTTTCAAATAAATGCAAAAGAAGCACTGGACATGTTTCAACATCCATTCCCAATAAAAATATTCAGAAAACTAAACTAGATGGAAACTTAACTTGATAAGTAAATCTATGAAAAGCTTAAATCTAATATATACAATATGATAGACTCAATGCTTTCCTCAAGATCAAAAAAAGGCAAGGATGTCTGCTATGTTCAACATTGTACTAAGGTCTTGCCAGGAAAATAAATTATGAGAAAAATGAAAGGTATACAGATGGGTAAGGAAGAATTGTTTCTATTCACAAATTACATGATTATTTAAGTAGAAAACACCAAGGAATCAACAAGAACAACAATAAATCTGTGTGAACTGATAAATGAGCTGAGGAATGTCTCAGTGTACAAGATCAGTGGACAAATATTAATTATGTTGGTAAATGCTAGCAGCAAATTGGAAAATGAAATTTTAAACAACCTCCATGTAAAATAATGTCAAAGAACGAAGTACTTAGGAATGTGTTTAACAAAAAGTACACAAAACTTCTACATTGAAAACTTTAAAACATTGGAGAGAAAAATTAAACAAGTAACTAAATGGAGAGATGTAACATTTTCAAAGACTGGAAGACACATTATTATTAAGATGTCCATTTTCTGCTGATTAATTTATGGGTTCAACAGCATCCTAATGATAATCCCAGAAAGTTTTTTTTTTTTAATAGAAACTGACACCCTATTTCTGAAATTTGTATAAAAATGCCAAGAACTAGAATAGCCAAAACAATCTGGACAAATTATGAACAATTAGACATTTACAATAAAGCCACAGTAATCAAGATTGTATTGGCATGAAAAGTGAGAAGTAAGTCACAGAGAGTCTAGGAATAGATATTATTAACAAAGATGACATATCAACAATGGGTAAAGGAAAGCCTGTCAACAAATGGTGTTGAAACAAATGAATAGCTAGCTATATGGAAAAAACTACTTCAACCCCTACCTCACAGCATATATAATTTTAACTCAAGTTAAAAAACAAAAAACTCTAAACATAAAAGCCAAAGCTTTAAAACTTTTAGGCGAAAACATCGGAGAATATTTCTGTGACCAAGGTGAGTAAACATTTCTTTACACAGATCCTAGGTTCTTTATCAGTAGAAACTATGCCTGATCCTTATCTCACAGGGTCCACAAAATAAAAGGATACATTAAGACTCCCAACTGAAACAAACCAAAGGATGCAGCCTGACTACATAAGATGACTAAATAAAATTTAAAATCCATAATTCCTTGTTCACATATGGTTGCCTAATTCATAAAAATGTTTAAAGATTAATTTGAACCCTATATTCAAGATATTACTAAAAATGTAAATTTTCAATATGGTCCATGAAAATTAAGAACTAGTAATAGTAATGTGATGCCTTAAGTTGCCTAATATAATTATTATAAACTATATCCATAGAGCAGATATATTTATATATTCAAGCATTTCATATATAAAGTCCAGAGATCCCTAATTAGAGTCATTTGCTTTTTTTTTTTTTTTTTTTTTTTTGGCCTTTGCTTCAGTGAAAGGATTGAGTAATTCCATACTTATCTGAAGATTTATCTAAACTAACAACTTACCTAGGACAGGGAAAAACTTTATTCAGTACATTAATGTTATTTGTTATGCAAAACTCCAGGTCCTTGAACTTTGGAACATGAAAATATGATTAACTCTGCATTTGAGACTTATCCATGTTGTTGTATATAACAATGGTTTGATCCTTTTTGCTGCAGAGTAGTATTACATCAAATGGATTTACCAGTTTGTATGTTCATTCACTCACTGAAATACTTGGGTTGTTTCTGATTTTTGGCGATGTGTAGGGCAGCTAAAATTCATTTACATTCAGGATTTTGTGTGATAAGTTTTCATGTCTCTCATTTCACTTCTCATAAATGCCTAGAGCTGGGACTACTGAGTCACACAATAAATTTATGTTTATAAGAAACTGTCAAATTTTTTCTAACGTGGCTATGCCATTTGCATAGCACCAGAAATAAGAGAATTCCAGTTCTTCTGTATCACTGACAACACTATTGTATTTTTAGTAAAAGGCGAAAGATTTATACGATCTGAAGAGAAACCAGAGTAACACTATTGTATTTTAAAAAATTCTACCCATCATACATATGAAATGGTATTTCATTGTGGCTTTAATTTGCATTTCCTAATGAATAAAACTGTTGAGCACCTTTTCATGTGTTTACTTGCCATCTGTATGCTATCTTTGGTGACATTTGCCATTTGTGTGTTAGGGTTCAGGACACACTAACCCCCAAATATGGCTGGATGGCACCTTGACATACTGCGTATTTCAAGCTGAAGGAATCTGAAATACGAAATGTGCAGAAAAGACTTTCTGAACCTTTCCTTGAAGCAGACTATAACATTCTTATATGAGAGGTGCCTTTCCTCTACCCAGAGGCAAAGAACATCTTTACCTCCAAAGATGAAGGGACAGTGGAATTTGAAAAAACAAGCTTTGCTATAAATTTCCTACATTTTTTTTAAAGATTTTATTTATTTATTTGACAGAGAGATCATAAGCAGACAGAGAGGCAGGCAGAGAGAGAGGAGGAAGCAGGCTCCCTGCTGAGCAGAGAGCCCGATGCGGGGCTCGATCCCAGGACCCTGAGATCATGACCTGAGCCGAAGGCAGCGGCTTAACCCACTGAGCCACCCAGGCGCCCCAATTTCCTACATTTTACTACACTTTGTTCACGCTTGTCCTACCACAGCGTTCCATGACTTCCACTCTTCATCAAACACAGCATAAATGCTCAGGCTTAACCATTTCTTCAGGTCTGCCTTTCTTTCTTTAAGATTTTATTTATTTATTTAACAGAAAGAGCACAAGCAGGGGGAGCAGGAGAAGGAGAAGCAGGCTCCCCACTGCACAGGGAGCCTGATGCGGGTTTGATGCCAGGACTCTGGGCTGAAAGCAGATGCTTAACTCACTGAGCCACCCAGGCATCCCAGGTCTTCATTTTTAATAAAGCTTCCTGCATTACTTAAAACTTATATTAAATAAATTTATATGCTTCTCTGCTGTAAATCTAGCCTTTGCTACAGGGGTCCCAGCTGAGAATTCAAAAGGATAGAAGAAATTTTTCCTCTCCTACATGTTAGTTCTAATATTTTTCCTTTTTAAAATGAGGGTGTTTTCTTATTTTGAAGCTGCTTTATATACTGAGTTTACCTCCTTTGTTGGATATGTGATTTGCAAATGTTTATTCCCAGTCTTTTTTTTTTTTTTCATTCTCTTACAGTGTCTTGCACGGACATAACTTTTATGCTGATAAAGCCTAATTAATCATTATTTTTCTTTTATGGATCATGATTTCAGTGTCCTATCAAAGAACCTTTTCCCTAACCAAGGTCACTATTACACCTTTGTCAAAAATCAATAGCCAAACTTGTGTTGCTCCAGTTCTGGAGTCTATATTCTATTCCACGAATCAAAAGGTTTATTCTTTTGCCAGTACTACATTGGATTACTCCAGCTAAACTGCATAGTGGGAGTCTTTCAACTTTCCATTTCTTTTAAAAAACTATTTTAAATATTCCAACTTCCTTATCTTTCCATATAAATTTTAGAATTGAATTGCTTTGATTATATCTTCAAAGAATCTTGCTGGGACTTTTTTTTTAATTTTTAGATTTTATTTATTTATTTGACAGACAGAGATCACAAGCACGCAGAGAGACAGGCAGAGAGAGAGGAGGGGAAGCAGGCTCCCTGCTGAGCAGAGAGCCCAATGTGGGGCTCAATCCCAGGACTCTGGGATCATGACCCCAGCCGAAGGCAGAGGCTTTAACCCATGAGCCACCCAGGTGCCCCTTGCTGGGACTTTGATAGGGATCTTCAATTCTAGGATAATTAATATCTTCACTTTGCTGAATCTTCCACTCCCTGAACACAGCTGGTCTGTCCATGTACTTAGTTTTTGTCTAATTTCTTCTGTCAATACTTTGTAGCTTTTAGCCTTCAGTTTTGTATGTATTTAATATCAAATTGTTTCATTTGTGGGGGATATGTTGTAAATGCCAGTTTTTAAAATTTCAGTTTCCAGTTCTTCATTGTGATAGATATTTGTACATTGATTTTTTTTTTTTTTTTTTTGGTATGCTGATCTTTTATCCCATAATACTTTAAACTCATTTAATAGTTCTAGGAGTTTTTTAAATTTTTTTTTAAGATTTCTTTGGATTTTTATGAAGATAATCAAAGTATGAGAGCTTAAAGCTAATGTCTAATCTTCTCTTCCACCACCATCTCCAGTATTTTTGCTGTCTCATCAAGGGTATTCCCTTGTAGAGCACATGTTTATGTGCTTTGGTGCATGTGCACACACACACACATACACATGAAATAGAGTCAACTGAGCAACCTTTGTTTCTTAAATCCCTTTCCTAATTTGTATTATAAAGATGCTATGGTAGGAAAATGAAAAACTTACGTGACTACACAAATCATCCTAAGAATCTACTACCATGAAACTGCCTTCATGTATATTTTCAGTTAAAATTTATACTACCAAGGTGGTGCAAAATGATAATCTAGAATACAGAGAGCACTATATGACAGCACTTTGGGAAAAAACCTGAATCTATGTCGGAAAAACCTACTTTTACCACAAACCTCAGAGAATTCCCAAAAATAAAACTGCAAATACGCAATTCACAGAAAGAAAAAAAAAATCAGTAACTACATAGCAATAAAACACCAAAAGTGAGAATCAGCAAAACGACAGCAGGAACAGACTTAAAAGGCCTCATATAATTATATTTAATATGCCTAATTAAAGAAAACAGAAAGATGAAAACATGAACAGAGGACAGAAAACAATAAAGAATGACCAAACAGACCTGGAGATCCAACTATAACTTTCTGGCTAAATAAAAACATGGCTGACATTTAAAATTTCAATGGAAGGACTTAACACAGTAGCTTAGACAGAAAAGAGAAGAGAAACAGGTTTTAAAAGAGATTTGAAAAAGTTAGCCAGAATGTTGCTTAGGGAAACAAAGATAATATGGAGATGACAAGATATAAAGGATAAAATAAAGTGATCAAAAATGTATCTACTCAAAGTTGCCTGAAGGCAAAGAATGAAAGGGGCAACAGCAATATATAAGGAATAACAACTAAAAATGTTTTGCTAGAAATGAAATACAAATTGACAGATTCAAGATAACAGATGACCCCTAAGCAAGGAAAATAGAAAGAAATTCGTACCTAGATTCATCACAATGAAACCATAGAACAAAACACATACAGAGAAGAGATTGAGAATTATGCAAACAGATGGCTAGAGGGAACAAAAATGGAAGCCAGAAGATAGGAGAATGAGATCTTCAATGAGCTGGCAAAATGTAACCATCAACTTAGAATTTTAAGAATGAAGTTGAAACAAGAACACTTTTAGGCAAACAAAAGTTTAGATCAACATCAAGAAATCCTCACACACACAAGAAAAGCGCTAAATATACTTGAAACAGAAGGTATCCGATGCCAGGTAGAAGGTCTGAGATGCAAGAAATAATTTGTGGTGTTTTCTTTTTTTAAGCTGTAACTCAAAGCCTTTTAAAAAAACCCTTTAACTCAAATATGTAACAATGACAACATACAAACTGGAGTACAGAATTAATGTGTCCAATGAGTGAAGAATAAAAATATTAACTTAGACTTTTGGTAAGTTAATTATATATATGAAAATTTACCGAGTAACAAGTAAAAAATATGTATATACACACACTTAAAAACAAAGTAGAAAATTTTCTCAGGGAAAACTATTTAAAAGTACACACTATGTAGTATAAATATTTATAAGTAATTAATAAAGAATTTTAAAATAAGGGCAGAACATCTCCCAATAGGGTGAGTTCAAAAGATTAATTTCCTTAGCTAGCAAGAGAGAGACTTAGCTTGATAGAGAGTAGACCCTATTGTAGCACGGAAAATAGACAACAACATGAATAAACAAAAGGAAGGGAAATGACTGAACTAAAGTGAAGACTTGTTTTAGGACAAGACAGCTGTATAACATGGAGTTGACTAATGCAAACACAAATGGCCAGGCTGGGGATAAATAAAAATAAGCCAATAAAATATTTGAAATGGTGTCAACTGACTTTTAAATGCTTAATTGTATGAAGTGACTATTTGTATAAAATTGTAAGATTATATATGTTGCTGTCAATATGGCAAAGACTGACACTGAAACATTAATCTCTGTAATAATACTGGAAATTAGAGGAAACTTAAGTATATAAGCAAATTATTTGAGGTGTGGAAAACTGTATGTATTTTTTTATTTTTTAAGAATTTATTTACTTACTTGAGAGAGAGAGTGAGAAAGGGAGAGAGCTTGAGAGGAGAGAGGGTCAGAGGGAGAAGCAGACCCCTTGCTGAGCAGGGTGGCCGATGCGGGACTCAATCCCAGGACTCCAGGATCATGACCTGAGCTGAAGGCAGCTGCCCAACCAACTGAGCCACCCAGGCGCCCAAACTGTATGTATTTATAATCAATTAGGACAACCTATCTCAATACAATACATAAAATATGTAACCTATTTCAGTTTTCATCTCAAAACCAACTGCTAGTCTAGCATAAAAGTATCACTGGTAATTAAAGAGTTAGAACTTCAAGTATAGCAAGAGCTGTATCCAAATTGCTAGACTACTTAATAATTGATTGCCCAAGTTATACAACCTCTGTGAATTTCAGTTTTCTGAGCTGTAAACATGAATAAAAATCACTATTATTTTCTACATTGCCATTATTCTTATCACTACAGGTTACCTTGATACCTGCCTATTGAGAGAGCCTTATTCTACTTTTTTTTCTCAAAATCACGTCATAGAGATAATGAAATATATCAGATATTATCACTCTTGGGATGGGACACCTGGGTGGTTCCGTCAGTTGGGTGTCTGCCTTTGGCTCAAGTCATGATCCCAGGGACCTGGGATTGAGCCCCATATCTGGTTCCTTGCTCAGTGGGCCTGCTTCTCCCTCTGCCTGCTCCCTATTGCTCCCTCTGCTTGTGTGCGCAGGCTCTCTCTCTCTCTGACAAATAAATAAATAAAATCTTAAAAAATATGTTATTCTTGAGGGGGTGAATATTAAAAGATGTAAAAGTGTTTACAATGGTAAAAATAACAAATAGTTTCTCAACTCAGTGCATATGAAACTAAGAAGCTGTTCTTAAAGTTGTAGCATTAACATACGTTTCTAAAAAATAATTTTAAAAAATCGATGATATACAACTTTACTGTGCTCCTTAAAAACTGCCACAACTCTCCCTAAAGCACTGCAGTGAATATCCACTACTAAACAACAACTTACAACTGTAAAATAACATTAAAGATTGAAAATGTATTAGATGCTGGAAAGGTAATTGAGTGTTAAAAATGTATTTCATCAACAATAAACACAACTTCAAAAAATATTCACAAAGTTCCTAGAATAGCCAATGCTTAAGCACAAAAATACAAAAGAAAAAAAAATCCTGCCAGATATATACAAAATAAGACTGATTTGAAGAGACCAATGGAAGCTTCAGAACATTTGACAATATTTTTGTGTTATCTAATAAGACTTTTGGAAAGTAACAGAAGAAGATTAGATAAATCAAAACAGATATGAAACAAAACACAGAAGTGTGAGTTTATCAATGAGAATTTATTCTACAGAGCGCAGTACCAGATAAAACAAAAAGAAAATTGAGCCATGTTAAAATGTCATTTTAAACTGAAAAGCCTAAAATGTACTTAAATAAATCACAGGTACCTTATGAAATTTATAAAAATATTTTAAAATCAGATAATGCAAATCCACACACAAACGCCAGAGGAAATGAGAAATATACCATTTAAGTTAGATTAGAAGTACAAATGGCTAGACAGGAAGTCATTTCTGCTGTGTCAAAAACAAATTATAATGGATCAGAGGCCCAAGATGGTATAACCAAAATACATGTATTACCCTAATGAATAACAGTTACTGTAACACTATTTGGTTACAAATGCATATATACATAATATGTGTGTGGGGGAGGAGTGTATTACTAGAGCTGTACCTGGAATTAAAAAAAATAAACTCTTGAGGTCCCTGGGTGGCTCTGTCAGTTAAGCATCCAACTCTTGATTTCAGCTCAGGTCATGATCTCAGGGTTGTGAGATCCAGCCCCGCCTGTGCCTCTGTACTGAGCATGGAGCCTGCTTAAGAGTCTCTCTACCTCTCCTTCTACCCCTTCCCCTGCCCGCTCCTGTGACTATGTTACATTAAATAGTAAAGGGGACTTTGCCCAAAAATATGCTAGACAACCTCTGGATATTGCCTTGGGACAATCAAAAAGTCATATTACTCAAACACACGGAGGGATCTTAGAAGAGATTAGGCATGTGACTCACAGATACCTTTAGCCATTGAGGCAGAATCCAGATATAGAGATGGGATCATTCAGGAAATACATACAGAGGAGCTCATTGATAATAGAAGGAATCCCCAATCCACAAGGTTCTCGAGAATGTTAAAAAACCAAAAGCCCTGTTAGTTCTGTCTTACCGAGGGGCAGAGAGAGGACAAAATAAAAGAAGGTTCTTGGACTCCGCAAATACCATACACTGGAATCAGGCTGATGAAACTACTCAGCTGCAAACATGTGCTACCCTTCTTGAAAAAGGAAAGATAATTCAAAGGACAGAGCCATGAGTCCACAAGAGGATTTTCCCAGGTATTCAAACCTAATGGATTTTCCAAGGCTGAATTTCAAAATTGCCAGGAACCAGTAACTCCATTTTCCTTTCACTTACTGCCTTTCTGATGAGAATATTTACAACTTCTATCTTATGCCTGTCCCACCACTGTCTTTTGGGAGCAGATAACTTGTTTATTCAACTTCACAACTTCGCAGATGGATAGGATCTGTGCTTTAAGATAAATTGTACCCAGAACCTCACCTATGTCTAATTTAGATGATTTAGATAATGAGATTTGAACTTCTGAGCTGACAGGATTTTGAAGAATTTTTAAACTTTCAGTTGAAACTGTAATGCGCTGAGAGTTTAAGAATGTTGGGATGAGGTGAATGTATTTTACATGTGGGACAGACAGTAATCTCTGGGGGCCAGAGAATGGACTGTGGCAGGCAGAGTACTGACACACCCAAAGATTTCCATGTCCTCATCCCAAATTCCTGTAAATATATGTCACATTACCTAGAAAGAGTCACTTTACACATATGATTAAATTAAGGATCTTGAGATAGGAAGATTATCCTAGATTATCTGGGAATGCCCAATATAATCACAGGGGTCCTCATAAGGAGGAAAAGGAGTCAGAGTCAGATAATGAGCTAGGATGACAGAAAAAAGGTTGGATTATCACAGGTCCAGAAGCTAAGGAATACTGGCAAACTCTAAAGGCTGAGAAAGGAGGAGAGAAAAGATTCTCTCCTAGAGCCTCTGGAAGAATTGCAGCACTGTTGACACTGTAATCAGCACTGAGACTAATTTTTGAACTGACCTCCAGAATTGTAAGATAATAAATCTGTGTTGTGTTACGTCACTAAGTCCATGATAATCTGTTATAGCAGCTATAGAAAATGAATATGACTATTTTGAAAAATTCATATAAACAGATACATTTAACTAAAAGATTAAAAGATTTGGAGGGAAAAAGTGTCTCAAGGTCTTAATAGTAATCTATAGGATATTAAAGCCTACAATGCCTAAAGCATAGGAAGAAGAATGTTTTTAATAAGGTCTTGAAAAATTGCTTAGATCTTCCTATTTCCAGTGAAATATCGAACAACAGTAGTAGTAATTACCAATAACAATAACACCATCGAGGAGCTCTTTGTGTTTACTATGCACCAAGCACTATGTTAAGGTTATGTATGTCTTTTCATCATATACCACCTTCTTAATAATCATGAGATAGAATCTGTTATACATATACACACACATATTACATAGAGGGAGTACAAGGCTTAAAAAATAATTTGACCAAATTCATGCAACTTAAATGGAACATATCCTTGTACTGAATCCAAATAGGTCTTATATTTTTTTCAACCACTATATTATACAGCTGTGTGGAATTTCTTTCTTTGGGTCTGTGTTTCTTGCTGAGATGCTTTAAGTGCAGATGGCTTGATTTCCAAGAAAATAAAGCAAATTTTAAAAGTAGATAAAATACATGTAATGCCTTTGTACAAGGTCACAATGAAGTAATAGAGAGTTAAAGAGAAAATGGGAATTCCAATTGATAAATGACCAAAGCCATTTTTGGTTTAAACACACATTACCACTTTTAATAGAAAGTCCAAGTATTCTCTCCTGCCTTGGTAAGCTAAGCATTCTGAAAGAAGAATGTCATAACTACTTAATGGCTAACAAGGATTCACAGCCACAATTCTAATTCCTCATTATAATATGGTCATGAAGGATGTAGAATAACAGGCTAAAAATGCCAAGATCTTGGGAATTACTCTGTAAATTGATTCTAGAAATTTTTTTAAAAAACTAAACTGTTACATGAAGTGTTTTTTGAATATAAGAGTACAAAACCAAAAGAGCTTTTGGTAGATTTGGGGAACTTCAAACACATTGATTTTCCCTCAGGATTTCTGCCTAACAACTGGGGATGTGCAAGGCAAGAGGGTAAAAAGTAACCCATGGTTCACAAAAGCCACCACTTGTTGGGGGGTGGTAGTGACTGGAAGGAGCCAGAAGGGGAAGCTTCTGGAGTGCTGATGATGTGACATATTCACTCTGGGCAATAAAGCACGGACTGGTTCCAAAGATTTTTCATCCTCCTGAGCATGTTACTCACAACAATAAGCACAATGAGTAAGACAAGAGGAAACACTGAAGGCCTTTTCCTTCAATGACTGGGTTTGAAATGGCATATATCTTTAACTTCTGCCTCATTCTGTTTGATCAAAATAATATGATTATAGCCCAAGTCAATAGGAAAGGAAACATATGTAACTATAAAGTCACATGGAAAGTGAATTTAGGAATGGGTATAGAACTGGGGCCAAATCTACCACACAAACAAACTCTGGATCAATTCTACTAAGTAAGCCTAGGTAGATAATAAAGCATACTTCAATTTGGTCTTAGAAATAGGGATACTTTCTTGAACTTGCCCTTGCAATAAAGTTCATTTCGTAGTATTGTATATTATAAAAAGGGGGAGGGGGTGCCTGGGTGGCTCAGTCAGTTAAGTGTCTCACTCTTAATTTCAGCTCAGATCTTCATCTCAAGGTCGTGCATTCAAACCCTATGTTGGGCTCCACCCTAGGCATGGATCCTACTTTAAAAAAAGAAAAAAAAAAAAAAAAAAAAA
>NW_019154092.1:30914687-30968367 GCF_002288905.1 Enhydra lutris kenyoni | reverse complement strand
AAAAAAAAAAAAAAAAAAAAAAAAAAAAGGAAAGAGAAAGAAAAAAAATGAAAAAGGGGAAAGCTGCTCCATTTACATGTGGTAAGTTATTATAAATAATTGGGAATTTTTAAAATATATAAATAATTAATGCACATTCTAGATTCATATAACTGAAAATTCCGTCTTGTGATCCCATGTAAATATATTAACACTTAACACAGTCTCCTAAGTCTGCAAACATATGGTCAGAATTAGCTATAAAAAAAAAAAGCAACTTTATGGATTCCAGACAAATTGTCTGCAAATTGATAAAATAAATGAAAATAAATTACTTTGCTGTCTTAAGAACAACTGTCTTTCTTAAGTGAGCTATCAAACTATCAAGCTCAAAAAATGACAGACAGCAATTTCTCCATAAGGAGGGAAGAACCATGTTTTACACATTCCTTTTTAAGTATATTCCAAAGAGGAGGAAAGAAGTTTGCTGATTTTATTTCAAATTAGTTAAAAGGAACATAATTCAGAAAACTAATTCAGGGCACCTAGGTGGCTCAGTTGGTTTAAGTACTTGCCTTCGGCTCTGGTCATGATTCCAAGGTCCTAAGGATCCAGTTCCGCATCAGGCTCAGCCGGGAGTCTGCTTCTCCCTCTCCCTCTGCCCCTCCCCCTTGCTCATGCTCTCTCCCTTTCTTTCTCTTTCTCAAGTAAATAAATACAATCTTTAAAAAAAATTCCAAAGAATCTACAAAAAAACCCCTCATAAAACTAGTAAGTTTAGTAGTCACAGGACATAAGATCAACATACTGAAGTTGAATGCATTCCTTTATACTAGCAATGAAAAATTAAAATCTGAAAATATTTTAAAAGTTAATACAAATTAGAGGCAGCTGGGTAGCTAAGTTGGGGCACTAGGTGGCTTAGTCAGTTAAGCATCTGCCTTTGGCTTGGGTCATGATCCCAGGGTCCTGGGACTGAGCCCCACATCGGGCTCCCTGCTCAGCAGAGAGCCTGTTTCTCCCTCTCCCTCTGCTGCTCCCCCTACTTGTGCTCTGTCAAATAAATAAATAAAATCTATTAAAAAAAAAGTTAATATGCATTACCAAAAAAATTACTTAGGTAAAATCTAACAGAACATGTACAAGATCTATAGGTGAAAACTACAAAACACTCATTAAAAAAAGATCTAAATGAATTGAGAGATGTGCCATGTTCATAAGTGGGAAGATTCAACGTTGTTAAGGTGCATATTCTTTCCAGTCTGATATATACATTCACCACAATCCCATCAAAATCCCAGTAAGCTTTTTGGTAGGTATCAACAAGGTGATCCTAAACTGATAAGGAAAAAAGGGAACTAGAACGACCAAAATAATTCTGAAAAAGAACTAAGTTGAAGGACTCATGTTATAGGATTTTAATGCTTATTGTAAAGCTAGAGTAATCAAAACAGTGTGAATTGGGAAAGAACAGACCCATAAATCAAAAGGACAGAAAGAGAGCCTAAAAACAGACTGATACAGAGTCAATAAATTTTTAACAAAGGGGCAAAGACAACTCAGTAGTAAAAAGACAGCTTTCTCAAAAAATAGTACCGAAACAAGTGAACATCCATATGCCAAAAAAAAAAAGACAAAATCCAAAACTGAACCAAGATAGACTTCAAGCCTTAAAAGTTAATTCAAAAGGGATTACAAACCTACCTGTAAAGCACAGTGACAAAACTTTTCAAAGAAAACACAGGAGAAAATATGCATAACCATGAGTTTGATGATATATTTCTAGATGCATCAACAGCATGAACCATGAAAGAAAAAAAATTCTTAACAATGGATTTTTCCATAATTAAAAAGACACAATTTTCCCATAATTAAAAAGACACTATTAAGGGAATGAAAAGACAACCACAGACTGGACTGGGAGAAAATATTTGCAAATCATGTATCTGATAAAGGACTGGTATCCAGAATTTATATAAAATTTTTAAAACTCAACAATAAGAAAACAAACAATCCAATTTAAAAAACAGGCAAAAGAGGGTGCCTGGGTGGCTCAGTGGGTTAAAGCCTCTGCTTTCAGCTCAGGTCCTGACCGAGCCCCGCATCGGGCTCTCTGCTCAGCAGGGAACCTGCTTCCTCCTCTCTCTCTCTCTCTCTGCCCGCTTCTCTGCCTACTTATGATCTCTGTCAAATGAATAAATTAAAAAAAAAAATCTTTACAAAAAAAAAAACAGGCAAAAGATATGAACAGATATTTAATCAAAGAACATAAGACAGGTGGCCAATTAGCATATGAAAACATGACCAAAATCAAATGTCATTAGGGAAAGGCAAATTAAAAACCAAAATAAGCTATCACCGCACACCTATTAGAATGGCTAAAATCCAAAAAATTGAAACCACTCACAGTGGTTACTGTGAGTGAGAATGCAGAGCAAGAGAGACTCTTGTTCACTGCTGGTGGGAATGTAGAATCATGCAGCCACTCTGGGAAAGCATTTGGCAGTTCCTTACAAATCCAAACAGTTTTTACCATACAACCCTGCAAACATTCTCCTGGGTATTTACCAAACTGATTTGAAATTTATGTCCATACAAACACTTTCATGTGAATATCTATAGTAGCTTTTTTCATAATTGCAACCAAGATATCATTTAATAAACGAGATGAACAAACTGTGGTACATCTATAGAACAGAGTACTATTAACCGATAAAAAGTAACGGAGTGTATTGAGCCCTGCAAAAACACAGATGAGTACTTACTAGCAATAATGAGATGTTGCAGATATGAGATACAGTAAATGAGCTGTACCTAGAGGTGAAAAGTAAGGTAGTAAGACAAAACAGCAACCAATGCTCACTGGTAGAAATGACAGTGTGGCGACAGTAGAGCAACCTTTGTAAATTTACGAGCAGAATAAATCTGAAAAAATAAAGGCAAAATACAGACTTTTTCCTAAATGCAAAAACAAAGAATTCATAACAACACCTGTTAATGGAAGTCTGTCAGGCAGAAGGAAGTGGTAACAGAAATACAGACTTCATGGAGAGCGCTAAAAGTCGTAACTACCTGGTGAATATATAAGATATTTTTCTTGTTATTTAAATCTCCTTAAAGATAATTGATTATTTAACAAAAATAGTAAGGTGTGGAGAAAAAAATTAAGCTGTATCTTGACAACAGCACAAATGTTAGAAAGAAATGATACTATATTATGGTTAGGTAGCTAAAGTGGTATAACCATCACTGGAAGGTGACTGTTATTAAAGATGAATATATACACCTTGTAGCAACCATCAAATACCAAAAAGAATGGAGTGATAGCCTAATAAGCCAACAAAAGAGATAAAATAAATTTTTTTAAAGATTCAAGTAATCCAAAAGAAGGCAGAAAAAAGGAAAAGAGGAGCAAATGGGACAAACTGCAAAATGACAAGCTCACACATAACTGTATCAAGAATCACACAAAATGTAAACTAAATACCCCAAGAAGGGGTGCCTGGTGGCTTAGTCGGTTAAGCATCTGCCTTCAGCTTATTGAGCCCCATGTCGGGCTCCCTGCTCAGCAGGAAGTCTGCTTCTCCATCTCCCTCCACTGCTCCACCTTGCTCAAGCTCTCTTTCTCTCTCAAATAAATAAATAAAATCTTAAAAAAAAATACCCCAGGGAAAAGATATGGATATTAAGTTGGATAAAAAAGTAGGACTTACCTACTTTCTGGCTACAAGAAATGTGCTTTGAATATAAAGAAACAAATAGGTTAAAAGTTAAAAGACAGAAACATATACCATGCTAACACTAATCAAAAGAAATTGGAGTTGCTCAATAAATATTAGGCAAAGCAGAGTTTGGAACAAACTAATGAGGATTAAAAAAAATCATTTCATAATGATAAAGGGGTCAATTCATCAAAAAGAGATAAGAATCTCAAACTTCTATGCACTTAAAAACAGATCTTCCAAATACAGGAAACAAAATGAATAGAATTGCAAGGAGAGATAGATCCACAATTATACTCAGGGATTTCAATTTCCTTTTCTCAATAACTGATAGAACAAGCAGATGAAAAACCAATATGCATATAGAAGCTTTGCATCACACATCTGACACGTGTAGGAAAATCCACCTTACAGCAGTAAATAAATACATATTTGCAGAATACACTCCTACACACAGTGATTCCATCCTATCCGAAGCTATGTACTGGGAAGTGAGAACTTAGACAAGAGAGTAAAAGCTCCACTGCCCATCTCTCTTACACAGAACACTCCTTGCTGCAAGGATTGAGTAAAAACAGTGCTATAATGTTAAAGTGCAGATTCTGAAAAAATAAAGTCTGGCATGAGGCCGAAGACTCTGCATTTCTAACAAGTCCCTGGGTGTTGCCTTTGAAGTAGCAAGGGACTAGAAGATGGGAGGGAAAGTGAATAAAGGAAGCTAGGGTCACATTAGTTTTGCCCACTTGTAGAAAGTCAGTGACAGATAAAAATGTAACATATTTTTCAGTGATTCTAATGTGGTTAGTCATGGTACAAAGCATACAATATGCATTATTTCATTTAATCTTCAAAACAACTCTTGTTTTGAATTACATATGTATATATATTTTATATATTTTACTTATAATTCTATATAAATATCTTATATATTACACATCTATATATAAAATATATATTGTTTATATTATACTGTATATTATATAGTATTATATATTATAATATATAATATATAAATAATACTATAATTATTTTCATTTTTCAGAGATGGAACTCTGAAAAAGATTCAAAGGTACAGTTATACACACACATCCCAGAGCTATCAAAATACCAGGCTTAGTAAAGCATAGGTAGGTGTTCAAAACACTAACTGGGCTCCATGGAAATTTTCTTTTCCCAACATTTCCCCTAAAATCACATCAATTTCAGATGTCTATTTATTTGAGTCCTCCCTCCCCTTCCTCAATGGAAAGACCTAAGCATAACCACAAAACTGAGGGAGAGAACTGTCACAAATACCACTAGACAACTGAACTTCCAATTATTACTGTAAATAGATACCATTAACCATCTTTTGGCTGACTATTCTATTGTGTTTTAAAAAGATGTTTAATATTTTAACTGAATAAAGCATAATTAACTGACACAAAATTAAAGGTGAGAGAGCTGAAAAACTGTAACATCCACAATGATGTCAAAGGTCAAATTAGACCTACTTGTATTCAGGTAGCTCCTCGATGACAAATGAGCTGGGGAAAGAGGAATGGGACATAAACTGACAATCTCAAGAAGGAAGCGATATTCTGTATTATTCCAAAATATTCTTTTTTTAAAAAAAAAAAAAAGATTTTATTTATTTATTTGACAGACAGAAATCACAAGTAGGCAGAGAGGCAGGCAGAGAGAGAGAGAGGAGGAGGCAGGCTCCCCGCCAAGCAGAGAGCCGGATACAGGGCTCGATCCCAGGACCCTGGGATCATGACCTGAGCTGAAGGCTGAGGCTTTAACCCACTGAGCCATCCAGGTGCCCCCAAAATATTCTATAATGTACATGTATTGTCTTTAAAACCAGGAAAAAGTTGGTTAAAAATGTGTAATTGAATAAGCTTTAATTATCAAGTATTCTCGTGACTCTATTTCCTCAAATACTAGCACTAGTCATAGAGTTGAGGAAAGATTAACAGATACGTATTTGTAGTATCTCCAGAGGCCAGAAAATTCTAAGAGTAAGTACTGTCCTAGTAAATGATGAAAAAATGAAGAAAATCTATGCAGTGAAAAATCAAATTCCCTAAATTAAAGTGTCCTTGAACAGGTGTAACACAGTGAATACCAAAGAGTCCCGGCAGCTTAGCAGAACAGTGGTGCTCAGGCAACTCACAGTGCTTGAGGTTTATTTCTAAGTACCTTCATCATCTCTAAAAGGGAAGTGGTAGTTGTGTTGCCCCAGCTTTAAAAAAGAAAATAAGTATAAACAAACATGTAATGTCCTCCCGTCGACTTGGCACTTTATGGGAAATATCTGATTTTTTTTTGAATTTTTAACTTTACAAGAAATCTACAAAGAAACTGCCCCAAAACAAAATTTAGAATTATTTTATCCTAAGTCAGGGCTTGGAAACCAATCACATGGCACTTAACTCACACTTCTTTTCCTGTCTTAAGGTTAGTAAAAGTTCTACTACTTGTCAAATTAAGTATCATGGCACTTTAAAACTGAACAGGCAGATGAAATTTTCATTTCAATATTAAGCCTTTTCCCAGAAAAGGTACAAATGTGGATGAGGAGGAAAAGCAAAATGGTATGTTTTAGCAACAGGGAGTGTATTTCTAGTTTTGTGGCAAACTGCACCCAACCAAAAAACTTTGTCGCTGAAGAATGTAATCATAAATAGTTTTATAAATGGCTGAAAATATTGCCTTGCTGAGAAGTGAGGCTAGCTTTTCAGAATAAAAAAAAAAAATGCACCTATGTCTGTCGATCAACAATGTAGGCTACATTTGCCCTTGATAGAAGGGTATGACCTATGTTTCCTTTTCAAAGATTTATTTATTTATTTGAGAGAGAGAGAGAGAGAGAGAGAGGAGGAGCAGAGGAAGGGGAAGAGAGAAATTTTAGCAGACTCCGTGCTGAGCACAGAGCCCAGTGTGAGGCTTGATCTCACCACCCCAAGATCATGATCTCAGCTGAAATCAAGAGTCAGATAAAGTCACATTGAACGCTTAACTAACTGCGCCATCCACGGGTCCCATGACTAATGTTTTCAATATGATAGTTGAAGATTCTATCACTGTGAGAAGTCCTAATTGCAGACTATGTAAGAGATGATATGGAAAATTCATGAAAGTTGGGGTAAAACCAATAGTTATGAAACTGCACCTCTATTGTAGTTTCTTCACAATCCTTACCACATTTTTTCACTGACAATTCCCTAAAGAACAGAAGTCCTTGCAAAAATTTCACTTGCCTCTTGACCTGTTAGGCCAAACAACATTTCTATGCAGATAATCTTTTTATGCTATATCGGTTTTATGCTGTATCAGTTCTAATATATTTTTAGCAAGTAATCTGGGGCAAGAATCCTCTTAGAGCTGCTTGTTTACCCTATCTTGCCAGATTGCCAACCTTGCGCTTTGAACTTTGCAAAGTCAGCTCTGGCATAGCAGGTCCACTAAGATTCAACAGTGAAATGATGCCATGAGCTGTCAGAACATAAGAAAAGAAGGGGCTTCAAAAGATCAAGAAGTGGCAATATCTTCAGAATGGGAACCAAAAAGACCTGAATCTACTCTCAAGACAATCCTTCAGTGTATTGCTCTGATTTAAAATTTTCCAGCCATCTACTTGACAACATTCACAAAAGCATCCACAAACGGCGCAAAAACAAAATCTGATCGTACACGCAGTCCAAAAGGCAAAGAGTTCTTTCATAAAATCTGTCCTGCCATATTAATTCTGTTATCTCACTGACATGCTCTTGGCCTCCCATCCTGCACCCTTCCCCTACCAAGTGACTCATTTTTTTTTCATACTGAACATCTCCTAAATGCATACAAAGAGATTAGATGCCAAGAGCATTAACATAAGTTTCCACCATGAGGTATTACAATTCAGCGTAAGAAACAAAAGGAACAAAATTATAGAGAATACTTTCAGAACTAACACTGTGGTTTGATATATTCAAAGGCACTGAAAAATGTGCATCAACACATCAACCCTGCAGAAGCAGAATTCTAAATATTCATAACGAACAAGATCTTTACTAAGACTCACCTCCTCAGTCAAGACAACAAACTAACCCTAGTCAGGTAGACAACTATTTGTAATGAACGAAGCATTTTGAAGAGAAAACCAGATGATAACATTTAATCCTGAAAGTTTTATTTCATAAACCTATTTAAATGGAGACAGACTCTTTATCTAAAAGTGCAGATTTTTTTTTTTTTTAATTTCCTTCGCCATTTGGGGGATGGAAAAGCATCCCTGATTTGTATATTAAAGCACAAGCATCTGTCCTACTGATGATATTCTAGGGAAGCACATTAGCATAAAATTTAACGATGTCAAATAAGTGGATGTGAAATAGGGACTGCGTAAAGACACTATTTCCAAGGCTGACAGAAACATCACTGTTTAGAAATGCAAATGAAACCATTATGTTCAATAATTATATGAAAATATGAACAGTTCAGCATGTTTTCCAGCCCTGATGGCGGTTAATGGGATGTACGCTTATGTAAATAACTACTATTAAAGCTAATGCTGAAAAAAACTAATAAATTCATACTAAAGCAACTGATTTAGTATGCTTTTAAACCCCAGCAGTGCTCACTTATTAGAAAAGAGTGCATTATTATGTTTAGAACTCATTACTGCTACAAGTCACTGCAACTCCATCAATTACCATGCATTAATGAAAATGGGACACATACAAAAAAAATTATTGCCTCTCAGCAGTTTTCTTTAAAGACAAAATCTAGGGGTATTACCATCATGGGGCCTTGTAGGGAACTTATCCACACTATAATCTTTATTACTGAAACAGTACTCCCAATATCATTACCCCAGGGTATTTTGATCATAAAAAGGGCTAACCTTCATGTAAAAATATCAATATTTTACAAGTTTGACCATTTAACATCAATAAGAAATGTTTAATATTTGAATTTTGGCACCTGGTCCCTTTTTTTAAAGGGAGGCGAAGAAATGAAAATACACAGAGGCAGTTATACCAGTACAGAAGATAAATGATTTCATTCAAAGATGTTCCCTGATCTAACAGATAAATGAGGTCTACATTCAGTTCCACATTTATGTCTCAGTGAATTCTGTGGAAATAAGGTATTGGACTTTTAAGAACAAACCTAAAATTCCCTTTTTGGCCACAAGATGGACTTTCCTGTGATACATTAAATATTTAGTACAAGAAATTAGGAAGCTAGAAAAGCCTTGTAGTTAAAAATTCAAGTTTAGCTAACACCTACGAGTAAGGAAATGCTGACAGGGCAGGAATGCAAACATAGAAATGCCTTTGCTCTCACTCTACTTGTGTCAACTTTCAAAATTTATTCTGTTTAACATATGTAATTAGAGTGATCCTTCACTGTTTTCTAGCATTCAGAAAAACACAAAACACCTCAGTACCTACTAAATGTGAAAACATTTGCTAAATCTCAGACGCAGACTTGTTATATTTCAAGAGTACATGTTTATTTCAAAAGTCTAACAGTCATAGCAGTCCAAACATTTGCAGTTTTAGCTCTCATATGTTTATTCATCTCCCAAGAAGCTTTTACTACAATTTAGATATAGTATCACCAGGTGGTGGTAGACTGCTATGATCTTGCAACCCCAGCAATGAAGTGTAAGTTTTCCCCCCAGAAGTCTGGCAGAATGACTTGGGCATTACAATTCATTCATGTAACCATTATTTTTTGAGTACATACTGAGTACTAGGCACTACACTAGATTCTCTGTGTATAACAGTGCACAAGACAGAAAAGATGTCCCAGGAGGGAAACAGACAATAAATAAGTAGATAATAGACTGTCAAGTGCTATGAATAATCAACACGCATTTACAACTTAAAAAATTAAAAAAAAAAAAAACCAACCTCTTAGCAAACTAGAAAGAAAACAAAAATTCCTCAGTGGGATAAAAGGCACCTATAAAAAACCTATAGCTAATATTAATCTTAATGATGAAATACATCATTCCCCCTAAGATATAAAACAAGGCAAGGATGTTCTCAGTCATCACTTCTATTCAATGCCTAACTGGAGGTACTGCAATAAAGCAAGAAAAAGAAATAAAAGGCATAAAGATGAGAAAGAACTAAAAATGTTTTTATTTACAGATGCCATAATTGATTATAAAATCCTAAGGAATCTGTAAAACTGTTAAAATTAACAACTGACAATTTAGTAAGGTCAAAAGATAGAACCAATACACAAAAATCAATTATATTTCTAAATTCAACAATTACAAATTGAAATTAAAACTAAATTAAACCAACTTTTCAAAATTAGCAGACTCCCTCCTGCTGACTAAAATGAGCACGAGTGCTGACGCTTGGAATGCCAAGTTAAAAAAGTGTGGCTCCCTAAAACCTATGCAGTCAGTGTACCTGCCTGAAACTGCCAAAACTCACATGTTCTTTTACATGGAAAATAAGTATATATCTTGTTTTGATTACTGTTACTTTGGCATTTCTTGTTACACACAAAAAAAGTTTACTCCTGATACAGATTCATAAAATAACTTTAAGTATGCTCCACCCACTCTTAGCCTTTTCAGCTTTGTTTCTGCGTTATTTTCCTTGAGATCTCTTCTCTGCCGTGGAGATTCCTTAGCAATTCCTGACTGATTTCTCTTGGCAATTAGCTTTCTTAAAAATGCTTTAAAATTTTTAAAGACTGTTCCCTCACAAAAACACTTTGCTTCAAAAAAATATATAGTCTCTTTTAAAATTAGGTATCTAGTTATTCTCTGGACAACAGAACTCTACATGTGGACTCTAAAAGGAAAA
The DNA here is from genome assembly GCF_002288905.1 of Enhydra lutris kenyoni. Classification (NCBI taxonomy): domain Eukaryota; kingdom Metazoa; phylum Chordata; class Mammalia; order Carnivora; family Mustelidae; genus Enhydra; species Enhydra lutris. Next base: position 30,957,860 of record NW_019154092.1, on the reverse strand, counting down.
GAAAAATCTTCAAATATAGCATCTGAAGTAAAATATTTGCAAGATTTATCAACTATGCCTTTTTGTCTATTTTGTATGTTGTAAACTTTTTCAGGGCAAGGAAATATTTTTGTAAATCTTAAATTTTTATAGAACATTTACCGTTTTGAAAAATCTGCATATTTTAGCTCATTTGATCACCTTATGTGGTGAGATTATTAACATGTTGAAATTAAGACTCACCGAGGTTTATCCAAGGTCAAACACCTAGTTTAATGCAAAATTAAGTCAAGATTTCAAGTTTTATGATTCCGGTGCTAGAGTGTTCTTGATATACAAACTGAGATAAGTCCATATTTGAGACTTCTGGTCTCTGATTAACTGAAAGTTTACAAAAAGGACTTTTCATATAATTTTTAAGGATCAAAAAGCTGCCTTAGCAGCATAAAACACTTCTCTGCTGTTTCAAATAACTACATAACACTATAAGAAGATATAAATGCTGTGACACCGCTCAATGATTACACTTACCTTCAAACTAAAACTTCCTCTCATTTCCTTAGCCTTTAGACTGCTTAACTCATCCTTGTGCTTTTAACACTGATGCCTTGGAGGTATCATCTTGAGACCGAGGCATCTGGCAACTTTTTCCTGCATTAGACTAGCAGCTGTTTTGTCACCATAGCATATAGTCTCTCTTCTCTATCGTCAGACTTCGTCTAGTGCAAATTTCTCACTAGGGCAATTAGTATTCCTAACCTTCTTTTCTGTTGGTTTCGTCTCCTATTTACTCTTTTGCCTCTTGCCGTTTCTCCTGTGTTTATCAGGTTTTGTGCGGAAAAAGGTCTTCTATGGCCCCAAAATAAAAACACACACACATCCTAACAACTAGTTGAAAACTGACCAACAGGAACACAACAAATATTATCTTTAGATATTTGGATTTTCTAGGCTACGTTTATTTAGAAATTCAAGGACTGCTTAAGATGGTATTGACACAAAGGACTTTCTTCAGGATTTAAGAAAGCAGCTCAATAGATTAGGATTATTAATCTGTATAATAAAATCTGTATTAATAAAAGGCATCAATCTTTACCATCTATCAATAGGGAAAATTATTTCAGATTTCAGTTAACTTCTGATCATTATATAACTATACAATAATTACTATTTCTGAAAATGTAGAGCTTGGAAATCCAGAATCTTGGGTATAATTATGAAAATAAAAAAGGAAATGTTATTGTATAAGTTTCTAACTGAAGTGAGGATATCACCACCTGAATCATTTAGACATTCACAAATGTTTAAATGACTAGGCCATACTAAAGTTAAGAACACTAAGACAAGTTTGCTACTGCTTAAAAATAAAGTCATCAACTACATTCTTCAAATCTAAGGCAATTACAAGCTGTGGTATGGCAAATGGATTTAGCTGAAGAGATTATGTCAGAATAGCCCTTTAAAGATCAGTAATGTAAAAGACTAAACAAAATAACGAACTCTCCTGAACAATAATTATTATGAGACTGACTTACTAAAGGTCTCGTTCTTCATGCAAGAACTACTGAAACTTTCCAAAGTAATTTTAAAATGTTAAAATGATGTTTTATACGGATGTTAAGCAGATTTAGTACTGTTTGGTCAGTGCAGAACTATCACTGAAAAAAACTTTTTTAATTAAAGAGTTGTACAAAATAATTTTTTTTTTTAAATCCCAGTGTTACTCACTATAAAGCAACACTCTGGGGGTGCTAAGCCTCCACATCTGGAGTCTTCAAAAAGCCAAAGAAATAAAAACACTATCAAGATCAAACTGGAGAAGTAAAGCTGTTTGTTTTAATATAAAATGGGTACAAACCACAGATATTAAAAGGATCTCAGACATTAAGAAGGTGGAGAAATCCCTAAAAGCAAATCTCATAAAATAATACAAAATCATATTTTAAAAATAATTATTCAAAGTGCATTAATGCCCAAATAGGAGAATTAAAAATAAAGGAAATGATTAGAATTAATATCTGAAAAAACAATAATGTTTAGAAACACTACCCTTGTATAGGTACACTGCAATGCCTTTTCACCTTATACTTAGAATAAAGAATAAAAATACCAAAGAACTAAGTACATATTAAATACTGTCTAATTCTGCTCGGGCTGCCATGACAAAATACCACAGACTAAGGGGTTTAAACAACAGAACTTCATTTTCTCACAGTTCTAGAGCCTGGCAAGTCCAACAACAAGGTCCTGCAGGGTTTGGTTTCCAGTGAGAGCTCTCTTCCTGGCCACCTCGATGTGTCCTCCTAAGGTGCAAGGCTGGGAGGGGGGAGGCAAAGAAGGATGGAGAGAGAGAGATCTCACCTCCTCTTCTTACAAGGCCACAGTCCTACTGGATTAGGGCCTGACCCTTATGACCTCATTTAACCTTAAGTATCTCTTAAAGAACTCTCTCCAGACACAGTCACATTGAGGGGACTTTAAACATAGGAATGTTAGAGGGACCCAATTCAGTCCACCACAAATACTAAAATAACAAATGCATACGTAAACAAACAAATGAATCTTGCTAAACCCAGAGTAGAGGGCAAACAGACTAAAAAGCACAACTGCATATCTCAATACTCCAAAGCATGTAAATTTAGCAGTTGGATAAATTTATCAGTATTTAAGATTTGTTTGATTTTCACAGAAGGACTGAAAATCAGAAAAAGTACTACAAGATAGAAAGCAAAATTTAATCATTGGCTGGCACATTTGTTCTGACATATAAATATGTTCAAAACTCTCTTCCAGCCTTAAAACAGACTAAAAAACATTCCTTCAAATATTGATACCTCTTTGGCTAAAGAGCATCTCCTTTTCTTCACAGCTTTTACTTTCTCACCCATATTCAGACTTGAGTCTTAGATTCAAAGCCATTGCAAACTGGTTTATTCCCCTAAAATACCAGTGAAATGCTCCTACATTCAATGACTTGTATAATGCCACAATGGTATAGAGTAGCTGATCCAAGACTCTGATATAAGCTTACTTATTAAAAATCCAATACTGTTGCAAGAACACCGCAGTTGCTTAAAGAACCATTAGAAACACAAGTTAGGGCAGTTAGTATAGGTATAAATTCTTGAAGAATTCTAAAAGCCAAGTACTATAAAAAAAAATTATCAGAGAACATGTCTTAAAGAGGTACTAAAGAAGAAAATTAGAAAATTAATAAAAGGGGGAGCCTGGGTGGCTCAGTGGGTTAAAGCCTCTGCCTTCGGCTCAGGTCATGATCCCAGGGTTCTGGGATCGAGCCCCGCATCGGGCTCTCTGCTCAGTAGGGAGACTGCTTCCTCCTCTCTCTCTGCCTGCCTCTCTGCCTACTTTGCGATCTCTGTCAGATAAATAAATAAAATCTTAAAAAAAAAAGAAAAAAAAAAGAAAATTAATAAAAGGAGCAATGACAAAGAAATAGAAATAAACTGTAATAAGCAGGAAAAACTAATGAATCTTTTGTACCTCATATGTAGGGCTCACACCAGGGAGGCATAAAAATTAAGGTCACATATGTTATGTGATATCAGTAACTGAGTGTTTAAACATCAAAATTAAGAATATCCATTTGATACTTTGAGCCATAAGAAGCCACAGAAAGGGATTAAAAAGCCAAGTGATGTAACAAAAATAGTCCTTAAGAAAAATTAACCTGACAGCAGTGATGAAAAGAAGTGAGTTAAGGACAGCGGAGAATGAGACAGTGACAAAAGGATACCACAAGTGTAATGGCAGAATGCATGGACATGCCCAAGGAAACAGCAAAAAAACAATGGGCTGAGGATTTCAGAGGGAAATGATAAAGGCTTGGTGGCCGAATGAAAAAGCCAAAAAGAAAATCTAAGGAACATTCTACATGCGTAGATTTCTGGATAACTTAGGTTAAGTACCAAAAAAATTTTTTTTAAAGCACTATATGAATATAAGCAATTTTCATCAGATTGTGCTTTAACTATAAAGCAAGTTGCAAAAGTAAGGCTTCTCGATATCTGTAACATTCACTGCTGCAGAGATAATTCGGTATAATGGAAAGCCACTTGGTGTCAAAAGCTTTCATTCTGAAATACAATAGGTCGTTTCAGTCACCTCTCCAGACCTGTATCTTTACCTGTAAAATGAGAATAATAGTATCTGCCCCACTTAAGTGTGTTATTGTGAAGATTAGAAAGTACATGTGAGGGGCGTCTGGCTAGCTCAGTGGGTTGAGCATCCAACTCTTGATTTCGCTCAGGTCATGATCTCAGAGTGGTGATCTTGAGCCCTGCCTTGGGCTCTACATGGAACACAGAGTCTCCTTGTCCCTCTCCCTCCCCTTTCCCCGCCTCAAACAAATAAAATCTTTAAAGAAAGTAGTAAAATAAAAAATAAAAAGTACACGTGAAAGTGCTCTGTAAATAGAAAACTAATATACAAATATAAGATGTCTTACTAAAATAAAAGAAGTACCAGAAGTACTAAGAAGTAACGGGATAAAAATTTAACGTTATTTCAAAGCCTCAGAATTATCACTATGAATGTTAGCTACTGCACTACATTTATCATATGAAGGCCTTGAGATATATCTAGGTGGGCAGAGTTCTAGACTGCTTGCCTTTTCAGTTCTTTTGTGGTTTTTAATAGTTTTCCTAAGAAGTACCCTGTCAGCTTAAAATCTCTGTCAGTCCAGTTTCTGGGAGAGGAAAGTCAGACCTGGTTTCCTCTCAGTGAGGACCCAATAGGCGTAAGCAGTAAAGAGAAATTACGTCTCACACAGAAATTAGAAGATAAAGCATAGAGCAGATCACTTTCACTCTCCCAGTAGGTCTCGAAACTGCCTAGGTACTTGTATAACCCGATGAAAGCCATCAGAGCCCCAGTGAAGAAAGACAAAGAAATGAGAAGGCATTATTAGTTATCCACATATCGTAGAAGAAAACAGAGACTCAGAACTAAGTTCGTTAATTTTTCAAAGTTAGACACTAGCTCTTCAAGGCTAGATAGCTTACCAGCACTAAAACAGGATTTTGTCTCTAAAGCCACTGTACTTCTCTATCACTTCCCTTGTTCTGCCAGTTAATATAGCAAACATCAGGGGCGCCTGGGTGGCTCAGTGGGTTAAAGCCTCTGCCTTCGGCTCAGGTCATGATCCCAGGGTCCTGGGATCGAGCCCCACATTGGGCTCTCTGCTCAGCAGGGAGCCTGCTTCTCCCTCTCTTTCTCTGCCCACTTGTGATATCTCTCTCTCTCTGTCAAATAAATAAATAAAATCTTTAAAAAAAAAAATAGCAAACATCAGACTTTACTTTCCTTCTGTAAGCTTTGGTATTATCCTGACCTGAGACATATGCTCTGAAAATACAATTAGCTCAAATATTAATCAACTTTTCTAATGACTACATTTTCTGTGTCTTAAACTATTACCTGCTAATATGCTTCAGAACGATTCCAATTGGACATATTTCTAAGTTTCAGATTTATCTCTCCTGTCATACTCATTTAGGTAGGCAAAAATCTACTAGGTTCATCAGACTGCTTGACTTGGTGAATGGCATATTTATTCACAGAGTTAAGTTCTCAGGAAATAAGCTTTGTTCAAAGACTGAAAATTACAAGAATTTTTATGTTTTAGTAATAAATTCTCTATTCACTGTTAAGAACAAATCTTCAAAAGCCTGGTCTAAATGCAAACACATAAAATATCTTTTCTCTTTTCACCAAGGGACTGGTCTATGTTCGTATGGTGCCATAAGCCAAGTTATTAGAACTTTTAAAACAAAAAACCTTAAATTTAGTATAACACGTCTTTAAAATTCCAAAAATCTGGATTCACACAGTTCCTCACACAGAAACAGATTGTAAAATGACCTAATATTACCTGATTTCATGTATGTGAAAGAGTCTGAATCACTCATGTATGATAGATAAATGTATCTGTAGTTAAAATTATATTGTTTTAAATTATAACCTTGTTTTATGTTTCTAAGTTTTATAGGGTTTTATGTACTGTAAAATCGTCTATATTAACCTTTGACAGGTTTATGCTAGTAAAGGAGATTTGTACCTGAGCAATCTGCTTGGAATAAAAACCATGGGTGTCACTGTTTTTTAAATCATATCTTCCTCTCTCCCTTCTTCCACAGTTCCACAAATACCACCTATCATTTGGTGATTCCAAAAAACCTTCAATTTTTCAATTTCAATTTTTGATAATGGTCTCACACCAATCTTCATTCACAATGATAATAAATGCTCAAGTCAAATCCTTTCATATCATATGTAAAATACTTCCAACTGTGACATATGTCTAAGTCTTTGACTTTACTGACATGCCTTTTCCCTTTGTTTTTAGCATGTAAGACAGATCAGGGGTCAGTAAACTTCTGTAGAGCCAGAAGAAGTACTTTAGGCGGGGCAGGCCACGGGGGTCTTTGTTGCAACTACTCAGCCAGCAGCCACAATGCAAAAGCAGCAGCAGGTAACACAGGAATGAATGGGCTAGATTTAGCAGGCACCCTACTGGATTTGGACCCTGGCAGTAGCTTGCTGATGCCTGAGCTAAGTGATTGGAGAAATGAATAATTGGGCTACTACAATCACCTGGGGTATCTTACTACTTAGACTAATAGAGGAAACCATTCATAGCCATGCTGAATTTACACTTCAGCACTAAACCCATGACTCTTGACCAGAGTGCTAAAATAGCTACACATCTTGGTTAAGCACACTACCAAATAAATAAGGCCTTAATTTTGGCCAGGATTTCAAACTTGTCTACTATCTCCGTTTCTCACCTTATTTTCCCACTTTATGCCAATTCCAGTGGACATAATACTAATTTTTTTTTTTGGTCTCAGGAAGGCCAAGGCATCATCACCTTCTATCCCTTTTATAGAAAGAGGCTTCTATTTCCCCTACTTCTGTTACCAGACTGTAAAGGAAAATGCCCACTTTATCAGCCCTTCTTGCAGCTTAGCATGGCCATGTAATAAAGTTCTGGATAATAAATATCTCATGAAAGACTGCTGGAGGTTGGGGGCGGGGTGGGGGGGAGCAGAGTGGGGACTGCCTGAGAAAAATTTCACTTTTTTTTTTTTAAAAAAGGAGACTGAGTCACAACTGCCAGAACTCCTTCCTCCGCCTTCTCCCTGCCCTAGGGCAAAGATGATATCTGGAATTAGAGCAACCATTCTGCAACCATTAGAACAAGCTAAGAGAACTGTGGAGCTCCAGTGCTGAAAACTTTAAGCCACTGAAGCAATACCAGAGGCCACTTATCTCCAGAGTTCTTACGTAGGGGGCACCTGGGTGGCTCAGATGGTTGTGTCTGCCTTCGGCTCAGGTCATGATCCCAGGGTCCTGGGATCCAGCCCCGCATTGGGCTCCTTGCTTGACAGGGAGCCTGCTTCTCCCTCTCCCTGTATTGCTCCCCCTGCTCGTGTTCTCGCACGCTCTCTGTCAAATAAATAAACAAAATCTTAAAAAAAAAGATGCTGTAAAATGAGAATTTTTGTTACAAATAAAAATATTCCTAATCTACCTTTTCTTGGAAGTCCAAGTCACTATTCCTTGTGACAAGTGAAGGACCAAAGTGGCTGAGCAGTTTGTTGTGAGTTCTGACTAAACAGCACTACTTTAACCCAGAGAGAGAAAAGTAGCAGGAAGAAAATCACAAAAGCGGGTCTAACCTGAGAGCTGACAGCCTAGTACAATAAAGTCAATGAAGGCAAAGAAAAGAGAAGATCCAAGATAATTACTCAAATGCTAAAAGTTATAGAAAAGAAATAATTGAGAAAGTACACCTTTAGAATTGTAGGCAAATAAACTTTGTCCATGTCCTGCTCAGCGAATTGAATCAGAAAATTTTGATTATATTAATTTCCAATTGTGTATTCCCACTTTTTGATAAAACAAAAAATTCAGAACTCATTTTTTACATTTACATTTTTTAAAAAGATTTTATTTATTTATTTGACAGAGATTACAAGTAGGTAGAGAGGCTGGTAGAGAGAGAGGAGGAAGCAGGCTCCTTGCTGAGCAGAGAGCCCCATGTGGGGCTCGATCCCAGGACGCTGGGATCTTGACCTGAGCCGAAGGCAGAGGCCTTAACCCACTGAGCCACCCAGGTGCCCCTACATTTACATTTTTTTTTTTTAAAGATTTTATTTATTTATTTGACAGAGAGAGATCACAAGCAGGCAGAGAGGCAGGTAGAGAGAGAAGAGGAAGCAGGCTCCCTGCCGAGCAGGCTCCCTGCCGATGCGGGGCTCGATCCCAGGACCCTGAGATCATGACCTGAGCCGAAGGCAGCGGCTTAACCCACTAAGCCACCCAGGCGCCCCTACATTTACATTTTTTAAATGTTTTTTCCCAAGTGAATTATTTATACCTTTACGTTTCTATTTCCCTGGTGTTCACAAAGGTAGAGTTATTGTCCATGTATGGTAATTTTAACACTTGAAGAGCTTTTGAAATAATTATTAGGGATGAAGTTAATAATGATATTGCCAATATGGGCACGGGTTCCTTCAAGTATTCATAAACTAGTTTCGCTGGCCAATCTATCACCCTAACTTTAAGGATAGTCACTTCTCTTTTATATCTATACCACTGCAAAAACATCCAAAGGTAAGTAGCCCAGCCAAAAAAAACTTCAGAAATATGCTTATTTTAACTTGCATATACCTTAACATATAATTCTTAAGTTAAAATACCAGCTTTTATTTTACTTTCTTACAAATAGTGCAATATATATTACATACACACACACACACACTCACACATACACCTCTCTCTCTAGTTCTTAAACCCAATAGTCTCCTCCTCCATGAGAATTTCCGTGTATTATGCTGCAATGTAAACACTTACCAATTATGACATCTACAAATTACAATGGTTTTTTTTTTTTAATTTTTATGATTTCAGAGTAGAATTCCTTAGGGCTGTCAAAGCTTTAGCTAGAAAGAATGCCAAATACAAAGAGGTTTCAGGCTCAGTTAGAGCAGTGCAACAGAATTCGGTAAAGTTCCAACACTACATTTTAATGCCCAAATTTCTTATTGTCTTTTTTAGTTGACAAATATGTGCTCTGCAGCAGAACAGCAGCGGCAGAACAGCTGGGTGGCTGTATCAAGCACAAAGGAAGCAACAGCACATGCTGTTAAGTGTCGTTTTGATTGCCTAAAAATGGCAGCCCATGCAGATTTATTCCCTGTTATAAATTAGAACAATTATTTCTCTGGAGCTTACATTTTCTTCATGAAAGAGTCAAACTTCCTGCACATTAAAAAAGAGGACTTTCAAAAAGGATATCTTCCCTTTCTTTGATGATCAGATCATTCTGTTCTTCCAACTGCCTGATCTTCTTCTCAAATGATTCCTGCTCGGCTCGGAATCGTTCTTCTGTCACTTCCTTTTCCTCACTTACTCTGAAATACAAAAATGAAAAGAAAATGCCTATGAGAATAAGAAAATATGTGCCTACAGCTGTCATCTACCAAAACCAGATTTCTTCCAGAGGTGTGCTGTTATCTTCAGGGATAATCTATATTTGGCTTTTTAAAAAAATTAACCTCTCATAAGGCAATCTTGCATACCTTTGTGATAAAATATGAACTGGATTTTTATATCAAAAATGTTCCCAATCATCAGATGTATCTTAAATATGGAAAGTCCAACATAGAATATAAGTTTCGAATTGTAATCCAGGACAGAAAAATATCCGACTTTTAAAACACAGTTTCATTTCTCATCAAAACAGACACAAATAATTTATTTTGATTTGAATCTTTTTCATATTTTTATTTAAATCCTGTCAATGAAATAAACAATCTATATCTCTCTTAAATATTTCATATATACACATAGGTAATTAATTTTATTCTTTTCCTTGGTACTGATATCCGCATTCCTCAGTAGCATATAAATAACCAGACTAGAATAAAAAGATGGCATTAACATAAAAGAAACTACAAGTATTCTTAGTCCAAAAAGAATTACAAGTGTTAAAAAAACACTGACCAAAAAAATCTGTATCTTTAATGTTTAACTCTGAGAAGTATTCCAACTCAATATTATCAAAAAGAGGTGACTTCTGACAGGAGGACAGGGGGGAAATTTAAAAACCCCAATTAAACAAGAACAACATTAAAACTTATTTTAAAATGACAACTCTATTTCTCATGTTACTCTGTGCATAGAGATGTTTGCCCCGAATTTTTCTGTGACTCTTGCTTATGCCTCCAAAGAGAGTACAACATTTATCTTACAAGATCACACAGCAATATGTGTAAAGGAAATCCACGGGGACTCCTTTGAGCTCCAGAATTTACTTCCTTCCAGACCCCAGCTCTACTACAGCAATTTCTGAATAACATGAACTCCGCAGCCTTTCCTTTGTTGCTAGCCTTCTGGTGGAGATACTTGAAATCAATGAAGTAACAGAATGAAAATTGGATTTTTGAATGTTTGAGTTGATTACATCTTGTCTTTGAAATAATTTACATGAAAGAGCATGGCACACAATAGTGTTCAAAAAAGGTTTATGTTTTCTTGCTCATCATCACATTAAAATCATTTCCCCCAGGCCCTATTATTTATGTCTAGCATACTATTAGGCCCATGAATGGGACTCAGGCCCTTCCTTCTAAGAGGGTAACCTGAAACAGAAAACAAGTATAAGGAATCCAGACAGTTAAACAAATAGACACATGAGGATGATTTATCCCCTGGTCTCAGGTTCTCCTGCCTCCATTGTTGCCATCCCTTTCCAAGGTCTTCCCCTTTATTGCTATTACTCTCAAGCACACTTGCCCTACCTTTGGAAATAATTCCTGCTGCCTCTCAGTCTTTCTAGAATTGTCAAACATTGGAACCATGAATTATTTTCTACCATCTAAATCTTCAATCTGTCAGCCTTCTGAAACACTTCTGAAACATCTTTGCCAAGATACTGTCCAAATCAAGTAAACCCCCAAAGTGCAAAGTGGAAAACGATGTACACATGGGGACATGAGAAAAACTGTGCTTACTTCTCTAAGCATCATTATTCTCACTCATGAAGAATAAAGCTAGACTAGACAATTTTTAAAATTCTCTCCATCTAAATTCACTACTATAAATATCCTAATACTGTACATACATCCTTTATAAATATGGAGAGCATTCATAAAGGAATAAGAAAGAAGTTCTCAAACATTTGTTCAAGACACAAGGCATACAATACTATAATCTAGGCAAAACCTATAGCCATAGAATGAGAGAAAAAGTAGTTAAGAGAAATACTAAAAAGCATAAAGATGTAAAATTTGGCATAACATAAAAAGTGACAAATATGTAGGATTAGGCACAAAATAAAGATGAGGGGCACCTGATTGGCTAAGTCAGAAGAGCAAGCAATTCTTGATCTCAGGACTAGAGTTTGAGCCCCACCTTGGGTTATGAAAGTAACCCAAGAAGAAGTTACTAAAAACAATGAATAAATTTTTAAAAAAAGTGATAATATATCTTATATATCTATTATATATATATATATCTAATATGTCCATATAAAATATATAGATAGAAGATAGATAAGATTAAAGATTTTATTTATTCGACACAGAGAGATAAAGAAGAGGGAACACAAGCAGGGGGAGTGGAAGAGAAGCAGGACTCCTGCTAAGCAGGAAGCCTGATGCAGGGCTCGATCCCAGGACCCTGGCATGACCTGAGCCGAAGGCAGACACTTAGCAACTAAGCCACCCAGGTGCCCCAGTGATGCTATATATTGTAAGGAGAAAAAAAGCATGTCAAGGTGAGAAAATATGTAGCAAAATCTCTCTCTGTTTAGACTGATAAAATCTTAAAGATATGACTAGAGTAAAATTCCTAAGTAGACAAGAAAAGATTTATTTTCATTTAATTATTAAAAAATATTTACTGAAAGAGTGCCTAGGTGGCTCAGTTAGTTAAGCATCTGCCTTCAGCTCACGTCATGATCCCAGAGTCCTGTGATCTAGGCCCTGTCAGGCTCTGCTCAGTGGGGAGTCTGTTTCTCCTCCCTCTGCCTCTGCCCCTAACCCTGCTGGTGTTTGCTGGTGTCCGCATACTCACTCCCTCAAATAAATGAAATCTGTTAAAAAAATATTTACTGAATGACTAGTATAAAAAAAATAACAAAGTAACTTTAGTCAGTTATGGGGTATCCAAAAGGAACATAAAAATGGCTCCCCATCATTTCAAGACTATTCATAAAGGCCCCTATAAATATAAGGAATGGACCAAAGATCTGTTTTGTCAACAAGCATTGCTCCAGGGTCAGAAAAACAGTAAAAAAAAAAAAAAAAAAAAGAAAAAAGAAAAAAAGAAAGAAAGAAAAGAAAAGAAAAGAAAAAAGTAGAATGCCAAGTTTACCTTAACATTAAACTAAACACAGAGATTATCTCTAGAGCCTGCCAGGTCAAAACATGTAAGTATTCATCAATATTCACTTACTCCCTTTGTTGGGCCTGAAGGAGATTCACGAAAACTCTAAAGATCACTTGAGGGCAGAAATGCTTATAGATATAATCTCACAATGCCAGATTCTACAATGAGCTTTTCCCAAAACTTAAGCTACTCTGTCTAGAAAAATCACTCTTCTAAATTTAATTTCTGGAGTATGTTTGAAAAATTTGTTGCTGTATTGTTTATACAGGGCTCCTTTGTTTTAATCTCTTCTGTTATGCTGCTTAGACTACTCTTAAGCAATTATTATACTCTAGAAGGCTATAAACTTAAGCACAAAGGGTAACACTTCTTCTGCAGACCTATCTAAAGATATGTATGGCTTCTTTGTGGCCTATTAGCCTACTTAATACGAGCACATATATTAATACAACCTTTAAACGCAGAGGACTTGCCAATAAAATAGCCTCCAGATTTGATATCTACTCTGAAATCTGTCTTTTTAAATTAATGTTCAATAATATTTCCCTGGAGGTATATGTACAAGAAAATATCTGGTATCATGATCTACATTTTCCATCAAAGCATTCTCAGACCACAAAGTAATATAAGAAGACTTAATCCTCTATCTCATGTGGAGAACAGAAATTAGTTAATTACGAAAATGAGAATCTAAATACAGGGAAGGGAAATATTTGACCAATAGGATTAAAAAGTTAAAAAGGACAACAACTTTGTAATTTAACGAAGTTCAGAATTGTGATGCTCCCACTTTGTTTTTCAAGAGTGCTTTGGCTATTCAGGGTCTTTTGTGGTTCCATACAAATTTTAGGATTGTTTGTTCTAGCTCTGTGAAAAATGCTGGTGGTATTTTGATAGGGATTGAATTAAATGTAGATTGCTTTGGGTAGTATAGACATTTTAACAATATTTGCTCTTCCAGTCTATGAGTATGGAACATTTTTCCATTTCTTTGTGTCATCCTCAATTTCCTTCCTAAGTGTTCTATCGTTTTCAGAGTGTAGATCTTTTACCTCTTTGGTTAGGTTTATTCCTAGGTATCTTATGGTTTTTGGTGCAATTGTAAATGATACTGATTCCTTGGTTCTTCTTTCTGCTTCTTCATTTTTAGTGTACAGAAATGCAACCAATTTCTGTACATTGATTTGTTATCCTACAACTTTGCTGAATTTGTGTATCAGCAAATTTTTGGTGGAGTCTTTTGGGTTTTCTATGTAGAGTATCATGTCATCTGCAAATAGTGACAATTTTACTTCTTTCTTGCCAATTTGGATGCCTTCTATTTCTTTTTGTTGTCTGATTACTGAAGCTATAGTCATCAAGACAGTATGGTACTGGCACAAAAACAGACAAATAGATCAATGGAACAGAACAGAAAACCCAGAAATGGACCCACAATTATATGGGTAACTAATCTTCAACAAAGCAGGAAAGAATATCTAATGGAAAAAAAGACGGTCTCTTCAACAAATGGAGTTGGAAAAACTGGACAGCAACATTCAGAAGAATGAAACTGGACCAATTCCTTACACCACACACAAAAATAAATTAAAATGGTTGAAAGACCTAAATGTAAGATAGGAAACCAACAAAATCCTAGAGGAGAATTACAGGCAGCAACCTCTCTGATCTTGGCCATACCAGGTTCTTACTAGATGCATCTCCAGAGGCAAGGGAAACAAAAGCAAAAATGAACTACTACTGGGACTTCATCAAGATAAAAGGTTTCTCCACAGCAAAGGAAACAATCAAAAAAACTTAAAAGACAGTCCACGGAATGGGAGAAGATATTTGCAAATGACATATCTGAAAAAGGGTTAGTATCCAAAAATCTATAAAGAGCTTACCAAATTCAAACACCCCAAAACAAATAATCTGGTTAACAAATGGGCAAAAGACATGAATAGACATTTTTCCAAAGAAGACATCCAGATGGCCAACAGACACATAAAAAGATGCTCAACATCACTCATCATCAGGAAAATAAGTCAAAACCACAACAAGATACCACCTTGTACCTGTTAGAATGGCTAAAATTAACAAAGATGTTGGCGAGGATGCAGAGAATGGGTAACCCTCTTACACTATTGGTCAGAATGCAAATTGGTGTGGCGATTCTGGAAAATAGTATGGTGGTTCCTCAGAAAGTGAAAAATGGAACTACAACTACAACCCAGCAATTGTACTACTAGGTATTTACCCAAAGGATACAAAAATACTGATTTGAAGGGGCACATGCATCCCGATGTTTATAGCAGCATTATCAACAATAGCCAAACTATGGAAAGAGCCCAAAATGTTCATGGACTGATGAACAGATAAAGAAGATGTGGTATGGGGCTCCTGAGTAGCTCAGTTGGTTAACCAACTGACTTAGACTCAGGTCGTGATCTTGGAGTCTCAGGATTGAGTCCCGCATCGGGCTCCCTGCTTGGGAGGGAGTCTGCTTCTCCCTCTGACCCCTCCCCCTTCTTACGCTCTCTCTTTCTCTCATTCTCTCTCTCTCAAATAATTAAATAAAATCTTTTTTAAAGAAAAGATGTGGTATGTATATACAATGGAATATTACCCAGCCATCAAAAGGAGTGAAATCTTGCCATTTGCAATAATGTGGATGGAGCTAGAGTGTATTATGCTAAGCAAAATAAGTCAGTCGGAGAAAAACAATACCATATTATTTCACTCATATGTGGAATTTAAGAAACAAAACAGATGAACATATGGAGGGGGAATAAAAGAGAGAGGGAAGCAAACCATAAGATACTCTTAACTAGAGAACAAACTGATGGCTGATGGAGGAGAAATGGGTGGGGGATGAGCTAAAATGGGCAATAGGTATTAAGAAGGGCACTTGTGATGAGCACTAGGTGTTATGTGTAAGTGATGAATCACTGAATTCTACTCCTAAAACCAATATTACACTACATGTTAACTAACTAGAATCTAAATAAAAACTTGAAAAAAATGCATCTACTTAAAACTGGCTGTTGGGGCACCTGGGTGGCTCAGTGGGTTAAGCCTCTGCCTTTGGCTCAGGTCATGATCTCAGGGTCCTGGGATTGAGCCCCACATCAGACTCCCTGCTCAGCAGGGAGCCTGCTTCCCCTTCTCTCTCTGCCTTACTTGTGATCTCTCTGTCAAATAAATAAATAAAATTTAAAAAAAAACTGGATTGTTAAAACGGTTTCCTTCAAAAACTTCTACAAAATGTACTCTTATCTGTCAAGAAGAGAGAATTTATATCCTTAGAGTTGGATGGTCAGGCTGAATATTGTGCCAAAAGTACTGAATTTCTTTGAAGTCATATTTTTTTGCTTAAACATCTCTGCACATTTTGCATTTTTCTACATAAAACAATCTTTCCTGTTTTAATATAAAACATTTTCCCACACTCACCTACTCTTAATTTTCTAGTAAAACTAGCATTCTAGAAAAAGATTTATTTTATGGCTTTGCATAACCTTGATGTTCTTCCAGATACTCCAGGAATGGGTACTTTTACAGTAATGTGAAAGACAAGGTCAAGGCAGCAAGCCTCTATTCTAAAGAGAACTGTACCTATAAAGAGTTCTCTAAAGAGAACTGCAACCAGATAAAGTTCCTGCCTTATTTAATGTCTTGTGTTTGGAAGCTGGATATGCTGGTTCCATTTTATAAATTCTGAACATCAATTTAGTAGTAGGTAAGATTTAGAGAAGGAAACAGATTTCATAGGAATTTGGCAAAGAGAGACATACAGTTTTCAAGCAATAGTAAATAAATGGTGAAAAATAAAAGAGCTATCATCATTAAAAAATATTTTGGTGCAATAACCTTAATGCCTTCTTTACAAATAGTAACATTTGGCTATTACTTTAAAAACATCATCTAAAGGAATGCAGGTGCTTTAAGAAATCAGAGACATAACAATCTATGTCAAAAGGGCTCTAAGAACTACAGAGTAGTATCAAATGAACATAGATCCAAAAATCCTCAAAAAAACCATGTTCTGTTATCCAGAAACATAACAAAAGGATTCTAAATCATGACCAATTAGGATTTATCCCAGGAATGAAAAGCTGGTTTAACATTCAAAAATCAATTAATGTAATACACCATATCAATAAAACAAAGAACAAAAACCACATGATCATGTAAGTAGATTTGGAAAAGTGAAAAAAATCCAACAATGATTCATGATTAAAAAAAGGAAAAAAAAAACCTCAAAAACATAGAAAGACAAGGGAACTTCCTCAATCTAAATATAGGCTATTTAGGAAATACCCACATTAATATAGCATATCTAATGTTTTTCCCCTTTGATCACTAATAAGATAAGAATGCCTGCTCTTGCCATTTCAGTTCATATTGTACTGGAGACTACAATCAGGGCAGTCAAGTAGGAAAAAAGAAATAAAAAACACCTGGATTCTAAAAGAAGTTAAACCATCTCTACTGCACATGACATGCTTTTGTATACAGAAAATCTAAGAAATCCACTAAAAAACTATGAAAACTAATGAAGGAGTTCAGTGGGGTTATGGGATACAAGATCAGTGTACAAAAGTCAATTGTGTATTTATATGCTAGCAGTAAGTAACCCCAAGAGGAAATCAAGGAAACAATTCTATTTATATTTGCATCAAGAAAAATAAATTACAAAGGAGTAAATTCAACAGGAGAAGTGAGACTTGTACACTGAGAGCTTAAAAAATACTGTCAAGAGAAATTAACAACCCAAATAAACAGAAGGCATTCCATGTTCATGACTGGAAGACTTAACATTGTTAGGACTAACCTTCAGATTTAACTCAATCTCTATCAAAATCACAGCTGGTTTATTTGCAGAAACTGACAAGCTGACCCAACTCTAAAAGTAATACAAAAATGAAAGGGACCCAAAATATCTAAAATATTCTTGAAAAAGGAGAAGATGGAGTACTCACACTTTCCAATTTTAAAACTTAGTACAAAACTATAGTAATCATGACAATGTTGTACTTGCATGAAGACAGACACGGGAAACAATGGAATATAAATAAATATTCACATTTATGGTACACTGATTTTTCAACCAGGGTATCAAGAAAATCAAAGAGAAAGGATAGTCTTTTCAACAAATAGTGCTGGAACAACTTGCTATCCACATACAAAAGATTAAAGTTGGACCCCTACCTCACACCACATAAAAAAATTGACATTAATTGAATCAAAGACCAAAATGTAAGGGCTAAACTATAAACTCCTGGAAGAAAACAGAAGCATAGATCTTTGTTTTCTTGGATTAGGCAATGGTTTCTTAGGTATGTATAACATCAAAAAACAATCTGTAAAAGAAAAATAGATAAATTAGTCTTCATCAAAATGAAAAATTTTTGTGTGTTTATTTTAAAGATTTTATTTATTTATTTGTCAGAGAGAGAGAGAGAGAGTGTGTGCAGGCACACAAGCAAGGAGAGTGGCAGGGAGAGGCAGAAATAGGCTCGCCGTTGAGCAAGGAACAGATGCAGGACTCAATCCCAGGACCCTGGGATCATGACCTGAGTCAAAGGTAGACACTTAACCCACTGAACCATCTAGGCATCCCCAAAACTTTTGTGTTTCAAATGACCCCACCAAAAAAGTAAAAACAATGCACAGAATGGATAAAATTTTTGCAAATAATATATCTCATAAGGGACTTGAATGGAATATATAAGAACTCTAAAAACAACACTAAAAAGACAACCTAATTTAAAGCATCAAAATAGATACTTCTTCAAAGAAGATACACAAATAACCAAGAAGCACATGAAAAGTTGTTCAATATCATTAGCCACTAAGCAAATGCAAATTCAAACAATTAGATACCACTTCAAAACCACTAGGAAGGTATAAGAAAAAAAACAGATAAAATAAAATATTGGCAAAGGTATGGAGCAATTGGAACCCTCACAGATTGCAGGTAAGAATGCAAAATGGTGCAGCTACTTTGGAAAACAGTCTGGCAGTTCTTCAAAAAGTTAAACATAGAGTTGACATACAACCCAGCAATTCTGCTCCTAATACACCCAAGAGAAATGAAAATATATGTTTACAAAAAACTTGTGGACAAATGTTTATAGCTATATTATTCATAATAGCCAAAAAGTGGAACCAATGCAAATGTCTATCAACTGATGAATGGATCAAGTGACAAAAATGTATATTGTTTTTAAAACTAAGAATAAAACACATTTTCCAAGGAACAAAACATAAGAGATAGTATGACATATAATGCTTTTAGAGGTGAGTTATTTGATCAATTACATTCATGGTTAAATGTACACACCAAAAAAGTTCGCATTCTCATACTCACTGATTACTTCTTTTAGTTCAAGAATATCCTCATTTCATTTCATAATCTAACTACTAAAATCTGTTAAGGACATTATAGAAAACAAAAATTATGGTCTAATCTATCTAATAAATATAGCTGAAAAAATCCAAAAAGAAAACAAAAAACAAAAACAATATAGCCAAGGCAAAGCCAAATCCAAAGATATAAAAAGATAATACATCCAAGATGAGTTTATCCCAGGAAAGCAAGACTTATGTAAGAGTTGAAACATGATGTAATTTACCATATTAATAGAATAAAGGAGAAATGTTCTATGATCATCTATAAATACAGAAAAGGCATTTGTCAAAATTCAACCAATTCATGATAAAACCTCTACAATCTAGGGACTGAAGGAACTTCCCCAAACTAATAAGGAGCACCTAATCTATAAAAACCTAGAGTTATTACAAGGATGGGAAAAAAACTCTTTCTCCTTAACCTTGTACTTAAAACATGAAACAAGAACGTCAGCTATTACTACTCCCATACTGATTGGAATTCCTAGTCAGTCCAATAATATAAGAAATCAAAGTAAAATGCATACAGATTATAAAGAAAGAAGTAGAATTTTACGTGTAGATAATATGACTGTGAATGTAGAAAACAGAAGGAAACTACAGAAAATATATTAAATAAGGTAAATTTAAGAAAATCACAGTGTTGTTGTGGTACCCAGCCTCTATAAAATGGGTCCCAGTGATCCCTGTCTCCTCATATTCATGTCTTTGTTGAATCCCTTCCCCTTGAATGGACCTAATGACTCTCAAAATTGACTGGATGTCACTTCTAAGCGACTAGGTTACAAATGGTAGTACTTCTGTCTGGATTATTCTTGCTCACTCTGATGGGAGCCAGCTGCCAAGTTATAAGCTGCCATATGGAGGCACTTGAAACAAGGAATGGAGGGAGGCAGCCAACAGCCAGCAAAGAACTGAAAAAAACAGTCTTAGAAAGACATCACTGGAAATTGAAGAAAGGGGAAGCACTGTATGTGGTAGCAGAAAGTTTACCCATATCATACCATCTTTAGTAATGTGGGAAGTAAGAAATGTGCCTAATGAGGTGGATAACCAATGAATCTAAGGAGATTTTCAAGTAAAGTGTTGAAGGTGCTGCCTGGTTTCTTCCTGGGGCTTACTGTGAATTGGAAGAAAAGATAAATTCAAGGCAAGACTATTAAACCAAAATGAGTCACACTTTCATACTTCTAAAGATTCTCAGCCTCTCCACATAGCAAACATGCTAAAAGTAAGAAAAGTCTTCAGAATAAATTGATCCAGGACACTACGAGGAAAAACAAGCTCTAGAGATAAAGCCAAGACTTAACTTCTTAAGACCTTAGAAAGACCAAAGTTGATGCCACAATATAGTCATACAAAAGGCACTGTGAAGAGCTGAATGGTGGGCCTCACCAATCCTCTCAGTTAAACAGTAAGGCCTTCGTTAAAAAAAAAAAAAAAAAAAAAAAAAAAAAAAGAGAGGCCTCTAGTATTTTAAATGGCTAAAATTCTGTGATGTTAGGTAGCCATAGATAATACATATTTAACATATTAGTTATTTTAAATTCCTCATCAGACAATTTCAACTGTATGCGCTTCTGTTGCTTTGTCTCTTTTGCACGTTTTCCCCTGTCTTTTCAAATGCTCATAATTTTAGTGATATCAGGATATCCTGAGTAAGATATTAGAATCTGAGGCAAATAATTTCTATGCTTGGTAATGGGCAGACCCTTCCTTTGGTTAGGTTTTTAGTGCAGGAATTGTATTTATCTAATCAGAACTTAGGCAGGTTTGGTGTTTGCTATTGCTATGGTTATCCTTAGTGCACCAAAGGCTTCAAATTTCTCTCAAGCATAACTTCTCTTCATGTGGGACCACATGCTTTCCTCAAAGCCTGCTGTACCCTCAGCTCTCTGTCTCCCAACCTAGAAGGTTTGTTTCTTGTGAGTTTCTCACCAGTATTCAGCTGTTAATTCTACTAGACACCGGTTAGTTTGGTGGTGAGGAGTCTGGGTTAGGGTGCTGTTTGCCACTATTCTAAGAAGACCTATGCTAATCAGAATCCCCATGCCTGGGGGGCGCCTGGGTGGCTCAGTGGGTTAAAGCCTCTGCCTTGGGCTTAGGTCATGATCTCAGGGTCCTGGGATTGAGCCCCGCATTGGGCTCTCTGCTCAGCAGGGAGCCTGCTTCCCTCTCTCTCTTTCTGCCTATCTCTCTGCCTACTTGTGATCTCTGTCTGTCAAATAAAAAAATAAAATCTTAAAAAAAAAAAAAAAAAAAAAAAAAGAATCCCATGCCTGGGTTTCAAAGTGCTCCTCTCTCTCTTACTGCAGTTCTGGAACTGTAGTTTTTGGGATGTAATCCTGCATTCCTCTGAGGTTATTTTTTGCCTCCTCCCCTCCCAGCTTCAGTGTTTTCACCAGTGCCTTAAGGGCCCCTCATTCCTGAACTTACGGTTTTTGTTACATAGGAGAGATACAGAAGAGGTCTCCAGGACATATTTGTGTCCTTTCCATTGCAACCATTGTTCCCTTCCCCAGGCTTATAGCAAGAAAAAATGCTTTATCAGGGCTCTCATCAAGTGGAGCTTATGGAGAAAAAGCTTGCAAGACAGTTCAAGATGAACCCCGCAAGACAGATCAAGCTCCAGAGGGTTCCCCATTCTCTCTTGCCCACAGTTGGCCTCCACCAATTTGTTATCTACTGCAGCTGAAATGTGCCTGCCTATTGCCAGTTGTGTCTACCCCAAGCAAGCTAGTGCTCACGCTTCATCTTTCCCTGCAGGCACATGTCTCTCCTAACATTTCAGGTTATGGTTGCTTTGTGAATTGAGCTCTGATTATTTCAAGAAATGTCCTGAGCTTGCAGTTTATTTCACCTCCCGCCCTCCCCCTCCCTTCCCGCCTCTCTCCTACCCTCCTTCCCTTCCTTCCTTCCTTCTTTCCCTTTTTTCTTTCTTTTTTTTTTTTTAAAGATTTTATTTATTTATTTGACAGAGAGAGATCACAAGTAGACAGAGAGGCAGGCAGAGAGAGAGAGGGAAGCAGGCTCCCCGCTGAGCAGAGAGCCCGATGCGGGACTCGATCCCAGGACCCCGAGATCATGACCTGAGCCGAAGGCAGCGGCTTAATCCACTGAGCCACCCAGGCACCCCCCTTTTTTCTTTTTAATTATAAGTCTGGGAGCAACATCCTCTGCAGTCACTTAGACTTACCTATAATTATTTAAACATACTTACATATTTAGTTGTTTCTGCTCTTATTAAAATAATTCAGGGGTGCCTGGGTGGCTCAGTGAGTTAAATGACTGACTCTTGATTTCAGCTGGGGTCATGGTCTGAGCAGCCATGGGATATAGCCAGCACCAGGCTTTGTGCTCAGCCCAGAGTCTGTTTGTCCCTCTCCCTCCGCCTCTGCCCCTCCTCTGGAGCACAGGCTCTCTCAAATAAATAAAATCTTAATTAATTAATTAACTAATTAATTAACTCCACAATGAGGCAATTAGAATGAGGTGGCTTTACTGCCTTAGCAGCCTAAGGAAGCAAACCAAATCTTACACCCATAATACCTCAAGGTTAAGAAATTAAAACCCAAGAACAATCCATCACCAACAGACACTTAGCCATTCCCAAATAAGGCAATGGCTTATGCTACAGCCCAGGCAAATACTTTCATTGCTTTGCTTCCATCTTTTCTCCCATAAAAGTCTCTCCCCTAGCTCCTGTTGGTGGAGGGCTCCTAAACACTTCCAGTGCTGGGCTGCCTGATTTGAATGGATTTTTTTGCTCAAATTGAGTCTTAAAAATGTAGTATGTCTCAGTTTATTTTTTAACACTCTTATTTTCCTAATATGCCCTCCCAATTTTCAAAGCTGGAACAATTTTAACAACAAAATAAATGACAATAGTATTGGGTTATAATCCACAGAACCATAACATTTATTAATGTGAAAAAATAAATTAAGGCATATTACATTATGCCATCCATAAGAGGAAAAAAATGGTATAGGAAAATTAACTGCTTTTAGGAAGTAGTATCTGGCCAGAACCAAAAAAAAAAAAAAAAAAAAAAAGGACTGTCAAGTACATGCTAATCAATTAAAAAATATTCTTTGAATTGTACAAGCTCAGAATAGACAATCTAAAAATGAATTTTGGCATACTAAGTGTTCTATAGTGTCAAGATATACTAAAGTTCAAAGAATGCCTTTCTACCTAAGTTGAAAATTCCTTATGTTTTCTTGAAATTTATTATATAATCCATCATAAATACTATTTCTGCAAAAAAATCCACCAAGGTTTCAAATAGGAAGGCAAAAAGTAAGTCTCTGAAAAATTAAAGTCTAACTTCCTTATTGTACTGCAATGTACATTTAATTATAACAAAAAAGTTATGATTAGTTTAAAAAATAAAAGACCAGAATAAATATAAAATAATAATGATCTACTCGTTTTACAATGGGAAACTAATGGTGTTACACTTTCTATTTTTCTTCTAAGAAATGGCAAGTAGAAATAGCAAACTGTCCTCTGGGAAAAATCAAAGTATCTGAGCCTAAAAAAGAACCCTGTCCTCAAATGAGTTAGTGCACAAGTATTCACTGGGGAACCATGCATTATTTGACACTGTAGGCATAGGACATGAAATAGTGGGGGTTTTTAGGCTTCTTGGAACATGGCTCATATACATCAAAAACTGCAACTGTGGCCAAGATTATTTTTAAACTTTTTTTTCCTTTAAAGACTAAGCTATAGTACAGTTTGTACATTAGTTTATGATACCCCTCCCCATCTTAAAAAGTCTCAGTAAAAAAATGCAAATCCATATATAAAGAACTGTCACCATCTTTCAGCACAAACTACAATATTTTGCAAAGCCATTCATTTTTCAAGTCCCCATAAATGACACTCCTTTTCCCATCTATGCAAACAATTCATTAATTTTACTGTAAAAGAATTTTTGAGGTCACTTAATTCAGCAATCTTGAACCAAAAAAATTATCTCTATCCTAACACCTTCCAGAAAGAACAATCAATATCCCACTTATCCTTCTGCAAATGTAAATCAATGCTGGACACCTCAGGGAAACCCCTTCATTTACTTGAAACACATATATCAAGTCATGTCTTACATTCTCTTCCACAAGCTAAATAATTCATAATACTCCTAATTTATCTTTGTGGTATCTATTCTCCATTAGCTTGTAAATTTTGATTTGTATTTGTATTCTATTGTCAATGTACATAACACAAGCGAAAAAGTTTCCTGGGCATATACAGATTATTAAGGAGGCATCTAAAGATTATTAAAAACTCACACCAGGTTTGTTTTTGTTTAACTCTATTTGTTCTCTTGCCAAATAGCACAATATTGCTTGCGCATGTTCAGGTTAAATTTAACTATGAACTGTACATTCTTTATGTATTTGGCCTAACTGGTAAGTCTTTCTCTGAAATGAATTTCTAATTTATTTTTATCCTCAGGCATATAATAAGCTGTACTTGTAGCTACTGTCTTTTGTCCTGTTTGAATGAATCCATTTTCCAAACTATTATGCCAACGCTGAATTTTATTTGTATCTTCCATTAACATTTATTCTTGTTTACAAATACCAATAAATCGTATAGGCATCTTTTGGATAAATAGATCTTTTTCATCATAACACCAAAAAAGATATTGACTACAAAGGACCTCACAACCAGATTTTTAAGGGACCCCTCCAAGGTACAGATACACCAGTCTTGGAATTTAGATACATAGGATTTTCCCACTAACATTTTGAAAGTGAAGGTCATGCTTTTACCAAAGAAAAAAAAAAAAAAAAAAAAAAAAAAAGCCTATGCTTATTTAAAGGTGCTTTCACCTCAAAGGCACCATTTAAAAGAAGTTAGTTACCACTTAACCTTTATATTGCTTGTCACCTTGTAACTGAAAAACATGTTATTTATTTTGTATATTCTGTTGAGAGCTACTGACCATGATTTTGAAATATGCTTGCTAATGATCAGTATGAGGTGCTAAGCACTCTCAGTGACTTCTCCCCTAATATAATGTTAATAGATCTGCATAATATCTGAAATTCTTTAAGTATACTATATTTAAATAGGTCATAGGACTACATAAGGTTTTCCAAATCTTCTAACACTTTCTGCATTTGACTTGACCTTTATCACAACTGAAACAATTTTCAATCTTTTTACCTTATTTTTACTAGAGAGCCTTAAATGAAAACAACTTTTAAAACTTCAGCTTCCTAATAATCCCCTCTTAATACCTTTTCCTCTCTAGTTTTAAAATTATACTTTTAAACTTATTCCCTATTTATTCAAGTCTATTAGTTAAAAAAGCCATGTACCAGGCAAGGTAGGCAGAACACAAAGCAAATAGTATCACTCCTGTTTTATAGACATGATTTGAAAAGCAAAGTATATAAATTTAAAACAGTGTGTTTACTTATGAACAAGAAAATATATCTATCTTTTATTCAAAGAGAAAACTTTTTTCTCTTCTGATATGAAAGTTGAGCTTTCATCTTCTCCTTTTCTTCATTTTCCACTTTCCTTCTTCTTCCAGAACAATTAAGTCTTAAAACCTTGAATGTGGGGCAGAATCAGAATCAGACTGAGATCAGGAGGGCAAATGTACAAGGTCTTCCCAGTAGGATGTCAATGGCCAAGCAGGTTGAGAAGGACATCAACACATGGCAGGTAGTCCAGCATGGGTATCACAGCCTCAGTGAAATGAGAAGAGCATCCATGTGGAAGAATTGCCTAGCATGGGTATAAGAGCCTAAGCATTTGAGGTGGGTATCCTTGTAAGGGGGTAGGAGTGACCCAGCATGGAGATTCAGAGCCCAAGTATGGTGAGGGTGAGGCAGGGTTTCTGCAGCGGTCGGGAGTAGGTGCCAGTATAGAAGAGCCTATGAAGAGTGATGAGAACACACACAATGGCAAACCTCCAGCAGTTTATCAGGGCCAAAGGAAGATGCGGAAGACACAGACTCATGGTATCAGAGCTCAGGCAGAATGAGAAAGATTATTCTCAAGAAAGCCCTGGCTGGTAAAATGTCAGAGCTTGAGGGTGAGTGAGGAAGGTATCAACACAAGGGAGAGGACCAACATGGAGGTCAGAGCCAGAGAAGGATAAGGAAACCATAACTGCAAAGGGGGAGCCTGGTGTGGGTGTCAAAGCCTAAGCAGATCAAACACGATATTCAAGTAGTGGGGGTAGCCCAACATAAACTGTCCGAAGAGTAGAGTGAGGAGGGCATTCAAGCAGAGTATGGCCTAGACTGGTGTGCTGAAATATAAGCAGGGAGAAGAGCGTGTCCATGGGAGGGGAACTGAACTAGAATGTGGAGTCAGAGCTCAAGATCTGACAAGTATAAAGAAGGCTTCTGTGCAATAGAAGGAGAAGCAGCAGAGAGGGATGATTAGTTACATACAAGTGACTGACCAAAAAAGTAAACATATTAAAGATAACATAAACCAGATTTCTGTATGTCAACCAAGAGAGTTATAATATTTTGTCAAGCACTCACAAACATTTATGAGTATCACTTGTACCTTGGGCCATGAAATAAACCTCAAAAAAAATTGAAAATGGGGGGGGGTGCCTGCGTGGCTCAGTGGGTTAAGCCTCTGCCTTCGGCTCAGGTCATGATTTCAGGGTACTGGGATTGAACCCCGAATCAGGCTCTCTGCTCAGCAGGGAGCCTGCTTCCCTCTCTGTCTCTGCCTGCCTCTCTGCCTACTTGTGATCTCTCTCTCTCTGTCAAATAAATAAATAAAATACTACCAAAAAATTAAAAAATTAAAAAAAAATAAAAACAGTTTGAAAAAAAAATTTAAATGTTTTCTGGCCAGAATAAAACACACTAGAAATCAATATTACAAAGACAAGAGAAAAATCTCCAAACACTTGGAAATTATAAAATATAGTTCTAAATAAGCATGAGTCAAAAAGGAAGTCTCAATGAAATTTTAAATATATATACATATTGAATGCAAATGAAAATAAAACAAATTAAAATGCATACAATGCACTGAAAGCAGTAATGAGAAGGAAGATTATAGCACTACATGCTGATAGTAAAAGGAATGGTCTTTAAGTTCCTCCTATTTTAAGAAACTAGAAAAAGAACAAAACAAACCCAAAGCAACATGAAGGAAGGAGATAAGAGCAAAAGTCAATAAATTGAAAATAGGAAAAACAGATAAAATCAATGAAACAAAAAGCTGGTCTCTGAACAAAAATCAATAAAACTGATAAACCAGGAAAGACTGACTAAAGGAGAAGGTACAAATCAGCAATATCACAAGTAAAGCACTATAGATCCTGCAGTAATTAAAGGGATAATAAGAGAATACTATGAACAGCTTTATATTCATAAGTTTGGCAACTCAGAGGAAATGAAACAATTCTCAAAAACCACAACTCCTAAAGCTCAACCAAGACAAAATAGACAACGTGAATAATCTTGTAACCACTGAAGACATTAAACCTGTAACTGAAAAGCTCTTTTAAACTATACCTCCAGGCCCAGAGGGTTTCAGTGGAGAATTCTATTGAATGTTTAAAGAAGAATTAACACTAATTTTATAGTTTTTTCTGGGAAACAGAAAAAGAGAGAATACTTTTTTTTAAAAGATTTTATTTATTTGAGAGAGAAAGCATGCATGTGTGTATGCCTGTGACAGAGCACAAGAAGTAGGGAGGGAGGGGATCAGAGAGAAGCAGAGGGAGAAGCAGACTCCCCAATAACAACAAAAAAATTCCAACAAAAAGGACGAACAGACATATCACTGAAGAAGGTATAGATGGCAAATAAGCATATGAAACAATGTCCAAAACAACAGGTCATAAATGGTCATCAGAGTAATACAAATTAAAACCACAATGAGATAACACTAAGTACCTCTAAGAATGGCTAAAATTAAAAAAAATTATAACAAATGTTGGCAAGAATGCAAGGGATCTAGATCTCTCTTGCATTGCTGGTGGGAATGTAAAATGGTAAACACTTTGAAAACTGTGCAGCAGCTTCTTACAAAACTAAATATGCATTTATGACACAATATCCCAAAGAAATGAAATGTTATGCTCACACTAAAGCCTATATATGAATGTTCATAACTTCATTTGTAGCAATCAAAAACTAGAAAGAAGGGGCGCCTGGCTGGCTCTGTGGATAGAACATGAGACTCCTGATCTTGGGATTAATATTCAAGCCTCACGTTGGGTGTAGAGATCACTTAAAAGAATAAAAATCTTAAAAAAAAAAAAACAACCAGAAAGAAGCTAAATATCCTTCAATAGGTAAATGGTTAAACTATGGTACATCCACCCATGGAATATTACTTAGCAATAAAAGGAACAAACTTTGATTCATGCAACAATCTGAATGAATCTAAAAGGAATTATGGTGAGTGAGGAAAAAGCCAACCTCAAAGACAGCATACTGTATGATTCCATTTACAAAACATTCTTAAAATGACAAAATTATAGAGATGGAAGGTAGGTTAATGGTGGCTAAGGATTAGGGAAAGGAGTAGGAAGGAAAGTTAGCTATGTCTATAAAGGGACAACATGAGTAATTTTTTTTAACAAAACCATTTTATATCTTTACTTTGGTGATGGTACACAAATCTACATGTGATAAAATTGCATAGAACTATATACACACACACACACACAAATGAATACCTGTAAAATCTATACAAGGTTGATGGGTCCTATCAGTGTCAATTTCTGAGTTGAAATACTGTATTATAGTTAATCAAAACATTACCATTGGTGAAAACTGGGGAGAGGGGACTTGAGCTCTCTCTGTATTATTTTTTTTAAGATTTTTTTATTTACTTATTTGACAGAGCTCACAAGTAGGCAGAGAGGCAGGCAGAGAGAAAGGAGGAAGCAGGCTCCCCGCAGAGCAGAGAGCCTGATGTGGGGCTCGATCCCGGGACCCTGGGATCATGACCTGAGCCAAAGGCAGAGGCTTAACCCACTGAGCCACTCAGGCACCCCAACTCTCTATTATTTCTTAGGCAAATCCAGAATTACCTCAAAATGAAAAGTTCAAAAAAAAAAAAGTATCACCTTGGGGCACCTGGATGGCAGTCGGTTGAGCGGGCACCCCTTGATTTTGGCTCAGATCATGATTTCAGGGTCCCAGGATCGAGCCCAAGTCAGGCATCGTGCTCAGCGAGGTGTCTGCTTGAGGATTTCTCTCACTCTCTCCCTCTCCTTTGCTCCTCCCTCCCTGCTCTCATGCACACGTGCTCTCTCTCTCACTCTCTAAAATGATAAAACTTAAAAAAAAAAAGAAAAAACATCATCTTGGGTATCTGGGTGGCTCAGTTGGTTAAGCGTCTGCCTTTGGCTCAGGTCTTGATTCCAGGATCCTGGGACCAAGTCCCATATCGAGCTCCTTGCTCAGTGGGGAGTCTGCTTCTCCCTCTCCCTCTGTCTCTTCCCCCTTGTTCATGCTCTCTCTCTGAAATAAATAAAATCTTAAAAAAAAAAAAGTATCATCTTGCTATTCTATTTTTGTTTTGGTGAGTCCTGAACTAGAATAAAATAAATGTCCATGGGTACATTATTATTATTATTATTATTATTATTATTATTACTATTATTGATAAAAATAAATAACAAAATGAATACTGAAATAAATACATACATACATACAGCAGGAGGGATAGCTCATCCTTAAATAAGAATTCTGATTAATAAATGCAAACAAATCGGGGAAACATAAGTAACTATTAGAACATCACAGTAATAGTTGTTGCAGTGAAGTCTCTTTGATAAGTGCTTATAACAGTGGGTAAAAGTTTCAGAAAAAAAAACACTGGATTTCAATAATCCTCATGGACCTCTACCAATTTATTAACTACAGAGAACAATACAACTTTTCAGGAGAGAAACTAGTACACTCTACATCAACTATGTTATCATAGTTAAAACCACCAGTAACAACACATCAACCTTATACTTTCCCTGATATAATATCCTAATACAATATAATCATGAAAACATGAAAAAAAAATCTGAAAGAAATACTACAAAATATCTGAACAGTATTCTTCAAAAGTGACAGGTCATGGAAAGCAAAAAAAACTAACATACTGCCACAAATGGGAGGAGACTAAGGAAACATGAAAACTGAATATAAAATGTGATACTGGAACAGAAAAAAAAATTAGTAGGAAAGCTGAAGAAATCTGAATCAACCGTAGCTAATTAATACTATTGTACCAATATTAATTTTTGACTATTACAATGCATTATTTAAGATGTTAACTATAGCAAGCTGGATGAAAGTTATCAGAACTCATCATAACTTTTTTTAAAGAGCTTTACTGAATATAAATCATCATATAACGAGGTTAACTCACTTACAGTGTACAATTCAATGGCTTTTTGTATATTTTCAGAGTTCTGCAACTATCACTAAAATCTAAAATTAGAACACTTCCACCCTTCCCAAAAGAAACCTTATATTCACTAGCAGTCACTGTACTATTTCAGCAACTTTTCTGTAAGTCTAAAATTATTTCAAAATAATACAAAAGAGTAATGATCATATTACACTGATTTAAATTTAAATAAATTAAATATATTAAAACATATATATAAATATATACAAATTATGACACACTGTGGCACATAATCAAGAGAGGAAAATGAAGTTAAAGTTATTGAGTTCTAAAGTTCTTGAAATGTTTAGAATAGAGCTAAAGGTATCAATTAATATTAGACTATGATTAGTCAAGAATGCATATTACAGATCCCCAGGGTGACCACAGGTTGATTTAAACAAGAAAATGAGGGGTGCCTGGGTGACTCAGTTGGATGAGCATCTGCCTTCAGCTTAGGTCATGACCTCAGGGTCCTGGGATTCAGCCCTGTGGGTTCCCCGTACTTCTACCCCTCCTTCTGGCCGTCCCCCCAAGCTCACTCACTCTTTTTCTAGAATAAATAAAATCTTTAATAATTAAAAAAAAAAAAACAGGAAGATGAGTACATTGAGCACAACTAGTAACCACAGCATCAAATACATAAGGCAAAAATTGGAAAGGAAAATAAAATTGTTTTTATTTGTAGATGACATGATCATTACTATATATTGAAAATCCATAGTGTTCTGCCAAAAAAACCTGTTATAACAAGTAAATTTAGAAAGTTTGAGATCAAGCCAATATTTTAAAAAAGCCATTATATCATATGAGAAATGAAATAAAATTTATAAATGTATAATAAAAATTCTAAATCATGCCATTTACAATAGTATCAAAAACATAAAATACAGGGGTGCCTGGGTGGCTCAGTGGGTTAAAGCCTCTGCCTTCAGCTCAGGTCATGATCCCAGGGTCCTGGGATCAAGCCCCACTTCAGGCTCTCTGCTCGACGGGGAGCCTGCTTCCCCTCCTCTCTCTCTGCCTACCTCTCTGCCTACTTGTGATCTCTGTCTGTCAAATAAATAAATAAAATCTTAAAAAAAAAAAACATAAAATACTTGAGGATAACATATGTGCATATTCTATAACCTGTACTATGAAAACTACAATTCACTACAAAAAAAAATTTAAGATAATCTAAATAAATGGAGAAATACGACATATCACCAACCGAAAGACTGAATAATGCAAAGATGTCAATTTTCCTCAAGATGATCTACAAATTCAATACATCCCAAACAAAATTCTCAGAGGCAACTATCCTTTAAAAATTAACAAGCTAATTCTAAAATTTACAGGGAAATGCAAAGGACCTCAAAAAGCCAAAACAGTTTTCAGAAAGAGCAAAGCTGTAAGATTTATCTGATTTCAAGAGTTACTGTAAAATTACAGTAATCAAGTCAGTTTGGTATTGGCCTAAGGGCAACACAAAGATCAATGCAATGGAATGAAAAGCCCAGGGAAAGACCATGCATGCTTTTGACAAGGAGGTGGAAGTAATTCTGCAGAAAGGACAGTTTTTTCTATAAAAGGAAAAAATCTTTGTTAGCGTGGAACAGGCAATAATTTTTGGATAGAACGCTAAGGACATGAACCACAAAAGAAAAAACTGATAAACTGAAGTTCATCAAAATAACGAATTTTGCTTTACAAAAGAAAACATTAAGACAGTGCTCGCTTCGGCAGCACATATACTAAAATTGGAACAATACAGAGAAGATTAGTATGGCCCCTGCACAAGGATGACAAGCAAATTCATGAAGTGTTCCATATTTTGGGGAGGGTGGGCTATGAATTCAAGCCCTTCATTGGGTATAGAAATTCCTTAAAAATAAAAATATTTTAAAAAGAAAAAGAAAACGTTAAGATAATTAGAAAGCAAGGTTTGGGGGGAAAACCATATATATGACAACTTGCATCCAAAGTATATAAAGAAAACCTCAGTATCAAGAAGAGCAAGGGATGGGTCAAAAAAAAAAAAAAGGCAAAAAATTTAACAGATACTTAAAAGAAGAATGGACAATCTTCCCACTAATCTTAAGAAAACATAAATTCATTCCATAAGGAGATATCACTATACTCATTAGAACAGCTAAAATTTAAAGAAATGACAATACCAAGAGTTAGTGTCTATGCTGAATGATGGCATTCTCATCGGCTGCAAGAGGAAGTGAGAAATAACACAACCGCATTAGGAGGCAGTTTGGCAGTTTCTTATAAAGTTAAATATACATTTATCACAGAAAAGAGTAATTCTATACCTAAAGTATTTACAGAAGAAAAATTAAGGGGCGCCTGGGTGGCTCAGTGGGTTAAGCCTCTGCCTTCGGCTTGGGTCGTGATCTCAGGGTCCTGGGATTGAGTCCACCATAGGGCTCTCTGCTCAGCGGGGAGCCTGCTTCCCGCTCCCCGCTCCCCACCCCCCGCCTGCCTCTCTGCCTACTTGTGATCTCTGTCTGTCAAATAAATAAAAACTTTATTTATTTTTTTAATAAGTAAAATCTTTTAAAAAAATTAAGACATCAAATCCACACAACACTTGCACATGAATATTACAGAAGCTTTATTCATAAAAGGCAAAAACTCGAACAACCCAAAGGTCCATTTTACAGTTGAATAAACAAACTAAAGTACATGCAAACAACACAATACTAATCAACAATAAACAATGAACTACACCTACATGCAACAAACTGAAAAAAAAAAAAAAACAAAAAACCTCTCAAAAACATTACTCCCTGAAATAAGCCAGATACGAAAGGACATATATACTATGATTCCACTTATATGAAGGATCTAAAACAGTCAAATTCACAAAGACTCAGAGAATAGTGGTTACCAAAGACTCTGAGGGAGGAAAGAGTGAGGAGTATATTTTTAATGGATACAGGGTTTCAATGATGAAGTAGTTCTGGAAATGGACTGTGGAGATGATTGCACAACAGTATGAATGTACTTAATACCACTGAACTGTACACTTAAAAATGGTTAAGATGATAAGTTTTATGTTATGTATATTTTACCACACACACAAAATCATTTTGCTGAGGGAAAAAAGTCAGATAGAAGAGGATATATACTATATGGCCATTTACATGGCATGTCAGAACATGTAAAACTAAGCAATAATGACAGAAATCACATGAACGGCTATCTGGGGTGGAGAAGAGAAGAAGGAACTGACTGTAAAGTTCTCAAAAGAACTTTTTAAAGTGACTTTACATTTGCCAAAACTCACTGAAATATACACTTAAACTACATACATATTTTTAAAAAATGCATACATGCTATTTTATGCAAATTACACCTCCATATATTTTCAAATAAATAAATAAGCTTGAGGAGGGAATGAAACGCAGCAGAGTAGAAAATAAAACTACAGACTCTTTCTAGGAATGAAGTTATGTTGTGGTGTACAGAGAAGGTAGTAGCTGGAAGGAAATATGTGGTTTGAGGAGTATTTCTCAAGATGAAAGAGAAATGACTATATTTAATGCCAACAGGCAACCAGTTATTTGAAACCAGGGTGAAAATCCAGAGGTAAAAGAACATAAAGGCTACATGTGCTTAGTTGCCAGTGTTTGAGCCATATGGAATTTTGTTCTACATTTCCCCACTTCAATAAAAACGAGTTCTGCAAAGAAAAAAAAAAAAAAAAAGTGAAGAAAATGCTTTGGCAAGTACCAGCAGAAAAAAGTTGACTGAAATATCCAACAGAAGAAACCTAGCAAACTCAAGGAAAGAAGAGCACATTATTCCCACATATCTGTATATTAATAGTAAATACAATAATGGAGTTTCTAGCAATATTAGCAAATCTATATTAATCCTAACCTTGTAGTAACACCCTGAATCTCTTGCTAGAAAGCAGAAGGCTGCTAAAGCCAAAAAAACATGCTCTAATATTTCAGGAGTCCTCCAAGCCTTGCAACTAAAATAAAACGGATCACTTAGAGCAATAATGGCAATTCAGGACCGTTAGTAGATGATTTCAAACTAATGGTAATAGCTTTTCAAAGCCATCAAGCATACGTAAGGATATCCATACCATCTATGTGGTAAAAAGCCTTGGGAGAAGATCATCTGCAAGTATGGGGAATAACAAATGTTTTCCCAGTACAAAAAACAGTATTTGAAGGGAATGAAAACTCTACTTCAGAGACTAGAACAGCCAAAGAATTCTAGTGAAATTGAAATTACTGCTTCTCTCAGGTGGCATATCAAATTCAGACTAAGGCATGTACTTGGAAATAGTCATACCCTGTAACCTAGCCCCCAAAACATCATTGTTGTCGTTTCTGTAACTGTAATTCTATGATTTAGTAAGGCAATTTTTTAACTTCAGTCTTTTTATAAAAGCTTCTACAAACATTATTTTAAGGCCTGGACATGAAATAGATTTTGAAACACTTCACATAGCTATTTTTTTTTTTTAAGATTTTTTTTTTAATTTATTCATTTGACAGATAGAGATCACAAGTAGGTAGAGAGACAGGCAGAGAGAGAGGAGGAAGCAGGCTCCCCGCTGAGCAGAGAGCCCGATGCGGGGCTCGATCCCAGGACCCTGGGATCATGACCTGAGCCGAAGGCAGAGGCTTTAACCCACTGAGCCACCCAGGCGCCCCTCACATAGCTATTTTTCATTAAAAATAAAGAAAGAAGGAAAATACCTACTATTTCCAAACATGGAATTTAATGACAAAAACCAGTACCATTTTAATCAACTTTTAGGTAGGCTCTTCCTTAAATTTGAGTTTTACAATTTATATTAATATATTCTACTGCAGACATCTTCATTTCTTAAGTAATTTAAGACCACCAAACTGGATGTGTATATTACCAAAAAAAAAAAAAAATTACTCCAAGACATATGCTTCATACACATCATTAATAAACTGGAATAGTACAACCAAATAGCTATGAACTATTATTCTCAAAATTCCAAATCCCTTATTTTGAATCCTGATAGCATCGGTAGCTAACAAAACAACAATAGCTATTCTTGTGATGGACTACAGTAAAATGAATGCTCATTTCTGTTCGGATCTACAACAAAACGAAAGGTAATTGCTGTGACGCTCATTACAACATATCAACCTCCATCGACAGCAGAGTTAAGTTTCTGTATTTTCCCTTTTGATAGAGGACGGCTGCAAATACATGCACCTAATAATTTGGGAAATTAAATAAATAAGAAAATGTAAATTGGGAAGTGGTCTGTTCTGGTCTTTCTTTCTTACTTTTTTTCTACTTTCTTTTTTTGGGGCCACAAATAGGCCACAAAAAAATTTTTTTTTTCTAAATATCTCTGCTTCCATAAGATCAATGATACATGACATCAAAACACAGTAATTTCGATTTTCAAAAAGAGTTGTCTCTTTTATACAATAATACATTTCATATAAGATTTTATCTTACCTGGCCAATTCTTTAATTAAATTTGCAATGCGTCTTTTGTCTTCAAGACACAAATCCTTCAATGACGCACTCTTTAGTCCTCCCCTGCAGAAATTCTAATACAAAACAAAAAAATCTTTTGGTTAACTTTTGGTAAAAGCAATTTTTAGGACTTTTTGAGAAATCTCTTAAAATTAGCACAGGAGGTAAAATTTCTCAGGTATCTTTTCTCTGGTGGTATGTTCCTTTTTTTTTTTTTTTTTTAAGATTTTATTTATTTATTTGAGAACAAGAGACAATGATAGCGAGATAGAACACGAGTTGGGAGGACAGGAAAAGCAGAATCCCGTTGGGCAGGGAGCCTGATGCAGGGCTCCATGGCAGGACCCTGGGATCATGACCTGAGCCAAAAGTAGATGCTTAACTGACTGAACAACCCAGGTGCCCTGGTACACACTTTATGTTTCATTCAAACCTATTATGAATTCAAAACAGGCTAAGGAACTGTCTTGTCCAGAAGGGGACATTATAAAATTTACACAGAGAAATTTATATAGAGAAGATCACAAAAGGCTTAAATATTAGGGATTATTAAGGAAACAACTTTCCCTTGGTGAATGTCACAAAACCTAATGGAAGATACTGAGAACTTTTCCTACACTACAGCCCACAGGCTGCTTAAGAGTACACTAAGGTTGACAGCAAAGGCACCAGTTTCTAAGTTCTCAATATATCCTAAAGTTCATTCCAACGGGTACTAGACCAAAGAGTAATAATAATAGCTAACACATATCTCATATTTACTGCATGTGAGGAACATTATAAGTACTTTACAGTTACTAATCCAGCTCATTTGCACAACAGTGCTATGAATTAGGTATTATTTGTATTTATGGGTGAGGGGACACCTTGCCTTGGATAACATTTAAAGCAGCAGAACCAACACCTGAGCACACATCCAGAGTATGTGCTCTCAACCACTGAACTATTTCTTGTGCTCTAAAAAGTTCTCCCAGTACTTGAACTTCATTAAGAGGATCTTTAAAGCACTGAAACTAAGCAAGTCACAGGAAAACTAGAGGTAACATGTAAACAGAAGGAACCCTAGGCATTTGTACAAGTAGGTTAGTCCAATTTCTTCAGGTTGCCAAGAACAATCCAAGACTTCTAAAATGAGTCCTGGAAATACTGATAGCCATAGATGGGAAAGATGGGGAGAAAAAGGCAATAGGAGAAAGGAGAGAGTAAGAAAATGAGTTTGGCTTTGAATATGGTCAACTTAAGATGCTAGGATGAAAGTCATATGGAAATGTTAGGCAGGAAATTGGAAATGTGGGTCTGGCTCTTAAGTCAGAGAAAAACATAAAGATGTAATCCATAATACCATAGGGCTTATGGTATTATGGACGATATTTAGATTTTTATTATTTTCTTTATACTTCTCTATGTTTTAGATTTTTCCTTAACATTAAAAACTATCAGTTTTTAAAAATCTTCTATGAATCCAAGATAATAAATTAAAGAATGAAAGAGAATCAGAAGGATATAATATGGTGGGAGAAAATATGTTTTGAGAAGAGTATGGAGTTAATGATGCTAATGATCAAAAAAGTTACACAGAATGTGGAAAGAAGCCACTCTATCTGGCAATGGGAAAAGTTGCTGAAAACACATGAGAAGGCATCTTAGTGATGCAGTGAGTAAAAGAACAAAAAAGAGAAACCCTTACACATGGGCAAGGATATCAGCAGCATTGTATTTAACAGAACAGCCAATTTTCAATAAAATTTGTATTGAAAATACAAATGTTTGTCAATTAGAGAATAAACTGTAGCATATTTAGACAATGGAATTCTGTAGGTACTGGTTGTTAAGCTACTTACTGACTTTCATCTTCAAACCCACCCTTCTGAGACCTCCTTTGTGGTGCTGGGCCTCAGACTCTAGAAACCCCGTATCTCCTTTGCCAGATGGCTCTGTTAAAACCCATCAATAGGAAGAACTAGAGGGAAACCACAGGTTGCTGGAAAAAGAAGAAAAGACACAGTCCTTCCTATTTACATCTCATTCCCACTAGTGTCACCCCTGCCAGAGTGTGTCCTGGCAAGGACAGCAGATTCCAGTTTGCAATTTTCCCAGCCCTGGCAGAACCAGCCCTTAGCATGTCTCCTCGCAGTCAGCAATATCAGTTAGGCTGGGTCCCCATCATCAGAAGCTCATGTTCCAGCTCTAAAGGGGCCCTCCCCCAAGCTTCTAAGTTTTAATAAATCCAACTTGCTCTGGCTGTTTTCCAAGCCCTAGAGATGGGAATTATTTTTTGCACTTACTACCTACATGATATGTTGGTGTTCTGTTTACCTTCTCAGTTCTCCAGCACCATTTTAGCAAGTCTTTATATGAAATACTCTCAGTGAAAAAAAAGTGACTAGACTCTGGCTGAAATATAAGTGAAAAGAAATAACGTACAGTGGGGTATCTAGTAGCTCAGTCGGTTAAGTGCCTGGCTCTTGGTTTGGGCTCAGGTCATGATCTCATGGGTCATGAGATGGCTTCCTGTTAGGCTCCATGCTCAGCAGGGAGTCTGCTTGAAGATTCTCTCCCTTTGTTCCTCCCCCAACTCTCTCTCTTTCAAATAAACAAATAAATCTTTAAAAAAAGGAATGATATACAGCTATACACAACGTAAGTAAATCTCATGAATATAACATTGAGCAAAAAAAGCAAACGATGCAATACACATAGTATGAGCTTATTTATGTAAAGTTCCAAATATACATAACACTGAACACTGAACATAACACTGAACACTGTTTAAAAAACAATTATGTATTTAGACTATATAGGGCAAGGGTTGGTAAACTGTAGCTGCAAGCCAAATCTGGCTCACTGGCTTTTTCTGTAAATAAGGGTTTATTAAAACACAGCCATGTACATTCATGTACACACTGACATATATATACATACATATACATATATATGTATGTGTATATATATATATAGTTCTTCATACTACAGTGTCAGAGTTGAGTAACTGAGACAGAGGCCACATGGCTCACAAAGGTTAAATATTTATTACCTGGCCCTTTACAGAAAAAGTTTGCCTACCCTGACATTAAAAAAAAAACACACACAAAAGAACGATAAACACAAAATTGAGGATAGGTATTACGAAAGCAGATGACAGAATAAAGGAAGGTTATACCCTTCCTTTACTTGGCTTACAATGGCATCATTGCAATTCAATGGGGAGAAGAATGGTCTTCTCAATGAACAGTGCAGATCAACAGACTGTCCATATGGAAAAATGAACTGAACTAACTTAACACCACACCCATACTAATTCCTGATGAATAATGGTTTTCACTGGGAGAAATAAAACAATGTGGCTTCTACAAAAGAGAGAACCTGTTGCAAAGAGCATAGTTGGCTAACAGCCTCACCTAACTACTGCCATACCTTCAGATCCACTGCGGTGTTCACAACAGCGCAAGTGACTGGAAACAGCAGAGGTACTGGAACTGAGCCATTTCTGTTTGACACGGCATCCTTAAGGAACAGTATTTGCTCTGGGGTTCCCCATTAGGCTGACAGACACTAGCCCTGATTGCAAGGCAGTATGAAGTGTGAGGTTTTTCCTAGTGAATTTTTCTTCTTTCTTTGTTCTCTCACAGATGCCAGACTTGCAATAAAATCTAAGGCTCTCCTTGTCTCTCCCTGTTCACTTTATTCTCTATCCCACGTCAGCTCTTCCTCCACTAAATCTCTTCCAGTTTTACTTTCATCTTAGTACCTACTTCCCAGAAGACTTGAGCTGGCATAATTACCACTTTGAAAACCTTAATGAATTAAGAACTTAGCTATTGAACATCAATAGCTATAAAAATCACATACAGAAAAACTACAAGACTTATTTCTCTGAAGAAAAACACACACATCTGTCTAGTTTTGAGAAAAAAATGCATATACACACACACATACACACCCCCCACACACCATTTCTAGTTTTGCAACAAAATAAATACACACATACATAGCTCCTACATTCCACTTCTGGGCAAATAGGAACCGTGCTTACCCTGATGCCTACAACAACCAAAAACCTAACTAAGTATACGAAAAAGCAGTTCTTGAACACCAGAAATCAGGCAGCATGGAGAGTGATCCCTGAAAGAGGGGAACCAAATAAGGTGAGCCATGCAATTATCCCAGGTAAACTGCCTCTGGAGTTTTCAGGGTGCAATGTGGGGAAACCCAGATGGAGCCCAGCAATCTCGCCAAGTTGAGAAGATAAAGCTGGGAGTCCAGGAGAGCAAAGTGTCTAGAATTCGCAGGGCAGAGTCATGGAGAGGATAGAATTGCACAAAAAGAGAGCTCCAGGGATCTGCAGAGGGTTCCCTGCACATCAGCCGTTGAGTACTGATTAGCATTTGTCTATGAGGAAGCCCACCAAAAGCCAAGGAAAGAACAAATGAGAATGTGAGAATAATCTCTGTCTCTAATACA
The DNA here is from genome assembly GCF_002288905.1 of Enhydra lutris kenyoni. Lineage (NCBI taxonomy): Eukaryota > Metazoa > Chordata > Mammalia > Carnivora > Mustelidae > Enhydra > Enhydra lutris. The sequence goes on along the minus strand of NW_019154092.1, from coordinate 30,917,722 downwards.
ATGCCAGCAATAGTCCATGTTCCCACCAGCCAGAGAGGAAAATCTCATAATTCAAGGGGCATCAGGAAGAGTACTCCACAGGTCACTGCCCATAGTGGGCAAAATTAGCCCTATATTAAAAGCTGTTCTAGTGTCACCTTTAAAAGCTTAAACCCGGTGTCTGAGTGGCTCAGTTGGTCTCAGTCTCAAAGAGACTACCTTTGGCTCAGGTCATGATTCTGGAGTCCCAGGATTAAGTCTCTCATGGGGCTCCCTGATCAGTACGGAGTCTGCTTCTCCCTCTGACCCTCTCCTGTCTCATGCTCTCTCTCTCTCTCAAATAAATAAATAAAAATCCTTAAAAAAAAAAAAAAAAAAGCTTAACCCCAAACTTCAAAAAGATCAAACTACTCTCAAATACTTGTCTTAGTCTCAGAAAAAAAGACCTCAAGATAATTATAAAAAACACAATATATCCAGAACTTAAAAAAAAAAAAAATGACGCTCTTCCGATCTTCATGGGACGCTTGGGTGGCTCAGTTGGTTGGACAACTGCCTTCGGCTCAGGTCATGATCCTGGAGTACCGGGATCGAGTCCCGCATCGGACTCCCAGCTCCACAGGGAGTCTGCTTCTCTCTCTGACCTTCTCCTCGCTCATGTGCTCTCTCTCAAATAAATAAATAAAATCTTTAAAAAAAAAAAAAAAGTATGATTCATACTGTCTGGGGACATCCAATAAAAAACAACCAGGCAGATAAAGAAGCAGATAAATACAATACATAAATAGAAAAATTACTCAATTGAAATCTCTCCATAAATAACTCAGATGATAGGATTATAAACAAGAGCATTAAAATAGTCATTTACATTCCATATGTTCAAGAAAGTAGAAGACCCAGCATGTTAAGTAGAACATGAAATGTATAAATAAAACAAAAGACCCAAATTGAACTGGTAGAGATAAAAACACTGTCTTATATAAAAAATACACTGGATGAGATTAGTGGCAGAAGATGACTAATGAATTTGAAACAAAGCAATATAAACCATCTATACATAAACACAGAAATAACAAAAAATTGAATAAATAATGAGCAGAAAACTGCAGCGTAACCTCAAGTAGCCTAATATTTGCATAACTGGAGCCCTCAAAAAATAATATCTCAACATATAATGGCCAAAAAGTTTCCCAATTTTATGAAAACTATAAACTCTCAAATCTAAAAGACTCAACAAACCCCAATCAAAAGACATACTTAGAATTAGTTCAAGGCATACTATAATCAAATTGCTTGAAACTAGGAATGAAAGGAAAATCCCAAAAGCAGTTTAAACTCACATAGTAAATATGAAAGAATAAAAGTAAGAATGACAGCAGATTTCTCAAAAACAGTGAAACCAGGCAATAGCGCAATGACATCATTAAAGCACTAAGGGGAAAAAAAACTATCAACTCAAAATTCTATAACCAGTAAAAACAAAAGTGAAACAAAGACTTCTTCAGGCATACAAAAGTCAAAATATCCATTCCTAGTGTACCTGAACTATCATAATGTTGAAGGGAGTACTTTAAGCAGATGGAGCATACCAATGATATCAAATGGAAAACAACAAAAATGGTAATTACATGGGTAAATTTAAAAGCCTTTTGTTGAGGAGCACCTATGCTCTGACTCCTGGTTTCAGCTCAGCTCGTGATCTCAAGGGTCATGGTATCACATCCCACATCAGGCTCTGCACTCAGCACAGAGTCTGCTTGAGATTCTTTCTCCTTCTTCCACTCACGCTCTCTCTCTCTCTAAAATAAATAAATCTTAAAAAAAAACATTTTAATTATTTGAAACTCTTTAAAACACAATTGAAATAAATGGAATCCAAATTAAAAAGGAAGCTGTAAAACTATATTCACAGATGACATAATCATATATGTATAAAAAATTATAAGAAATTCACCAGGGCGGGGCGCCTAGGTGGCTCAGTGGGTTTAAGCCTCCACCTTTGGCTCAGGTCATGATCTCAGGGTCCTGGGATCGAGCCCCACATCGGGCTCTCTATTCAGCAGGGAGCCTACTTCCTCCTCTCTCTGCCTGCCTCTCTGCTTACTTTCTCTCTGTCAAATAAATAAAATCTTTAAAAAAATAAAATGTGCAAAGATTGCATCCAAAAATAAAATTAAAAAAAAAGAAAAGAAAAGAAATTCCCTGGGGCCCCTGGGTGGCTCAGTTGGTTAGTTAAGTGTCTGCCTTCAGCTCAGGTCATGTTCCCAGGGTCCTGGGGTCAAGCCCTGCATTGGGCTCCCTGCTCAGTGGGGAGTCTGCTTCTCCTCATTCCTGCTCATGCTCCCTCTCACTCTCTCTCAAATAAATAGATAAAATATTTTAAAAAGGAAAGAAAATCACCAAAAACTATTAGATTCACATTAATAAGTGAATTTAGAAAGGTTCCAGGATACAAAATCAACAGACAAAATCAACTGTATTTCCATACACTAGCAATAAATAACAAAAAAATATAAATAAACTTAACAAAAAGAGTACAAGATACATACACCTCAAACTACAAAACATCGCTCAAAGAAATTAAAGAAGGTCTATGTAAATGAAAAGCTATCTCATATACCATATTCAAGGACTGGAAGAATTGATATTATTAAAGTACTCTCCAAATTTATCTGAAGATTTACTACAATTGCTATCAAAATTCAGGTTGACCCATGTGCAGAAATTGCCAAGGTGATTCTCTATGGAAATTCAAGGGATGCAGAATAGCCAAAATCTTAAAAAAGAAAATCAAACTCGGAGGACTTCCATTTCTTGATTCCAAAAAATAATTCCAAATGGTAATGAACTTGGTATTGGCATAAAAATAGTAATGTTAATCAATGGAACAGAATTGAGAGTCCACAAATAAACATTTACATGTACATGGTTAAGGGATTTTTAACAAGGGAAGAACAATCAAAAGGAAAGGAATAATTTTAACAAATGATGGTGGGACAAGTGGATATCCACAGGCGACAGAATAAATATGAGTCACCACATAAAAAAAATTAAAT
>NW_019154092.1:30859159-30914677 GCF_002288905.1 Enhydra lutris kenyoni | reverse complement strand
CAAAATGGATCAAAGACTAAATGTAATACCTAAAACTATAAAACTCTTGGGAGAAAATATTAGTGTATGAATTTGAGTCAGCACACAACAAAAATTAAACCAAAATGGATCAAAGACTAAATGTAATACCTAAAACTATAAAACTCTTAGAAGAAAATATTAGTGTAAATCTTTAAGAACTTGAATTAGGCAATGATTTTTTAAATATGACAGCACAGCACAGGTAACAACTGAAAAAAATTGATAAACTGGACTTCGAAATTAAAACTCTCATACTTCTAAGGACATCAATAAGAAAGTGAAAGACAATGCATTGATGAAAGAAACTCTGCAGATCATATATAAGGGACCTGAAGATGCAATGTATAAAGAACTTTAAACTTTATCAGTAAGAAAACAAATCATTCAACTGAAAAGCATCTGAATTGACATTTCTCTGAAGAACAAATATAAATGGCCAAGAAGCACATAAAGAAATGATTATTATTAGTCATTAGGGAAATATAAATCAAAATCACAGTGAGATACCATTTTATACTGACTAGGATGGTTATAATGAAAAGGGTAGATATAAAGTGTTGGCGAGAATGTGGAGAAACTGGAATCCTCATTCATAATACTGCTGGTAATATGTAAATTGGTATAGTCATTTTGGCAGTTCATCAAAAGCTTAAACAGAATTACTACATGACCCAGCAATTCTACTTCTAGGCAAATACCCAACAGAACTGAAAACATATATCCACACAAAAACTTGTATGTGAAAGTTCATAGCAACATTATTTATGTAGCCAAAAAGCCTAACAACCCAAAGTCCTTCAACTGGTGAATGGATAAATATATACTCAGCCATAAAAAGTAATGAAGTAATAATACATGATATCACATAAACCTTAAAATCATTATGCTAAATGAAAGAAGCCAGCCACAAAAGGCCACATATTACAGGATTCCATTTTCACGAAATGCCCAGAATAGATCAATCTATATAGACTAAAAAGTCGATTAGTGGTTGCTAGGGGCTGAGATGAATAGAAAATGTCAAGTGACTGCTAATGCATATGGAGTTTCTTTCTAGAGTCATGAAAATGTTCTGGAATTAGATTGTGGTGATGGATCCACAACTCTGTGAATATACAAAAAAAATGAATTATACATTTTAAAAGGGTAAGTTTTTTGATATGCAAATTATAGGTAAATCTGAAAAAAAGTGTTGAAGCAAAAGTAATAATGTATTGGAAATTTACTTATAGAAGTAAAACGTATGACAATATCACAAAAGTCAAGACACAAACTGTTGAAAGGTCCCCAAAATCACAGTTAAAGTGGAAAATATAAGTTAAAATAGGCTGTGATAAGTTAAAGATGTATACTATAATTCTCAAAGGTAGTGAAAATAGCCCAACAAAGAATTATAGTTAATGACCCAATAGAATCATAAAAAAATATGGACTTAATCCAAAAGAAGGCCATATATATTACATTGTTCAATATAAAATGCACAAACTATTTTATGAAAAACACTTGCAATTTTGATAAGATCTTGCAAATTCAACTACTATTTACGTCCCAGGGGGACATAAGTGGGTACAATGGAAATCCAAGTAACAAAGTAGGCCTTTTGGGTAAGTCACAGTTAAATCCCATAGACTACTAAACATAACAATCAGTAACAAACTAGATATTGGAAATGTCCTCAAGAACATAAACCAGCACAAGGAAAAACATTCTCTATAGTATTAAATAGTAAATACTTTGTGGACCAATAGCACTATGGTAGCAAAAATGGCTTTGTGGACCAATAGCACTATGGTAGCAACTCTACCATTAGAACAGAAAAGCACCAATAATATTAAAAGAATAAGCAAGACTATGTTGCAATAAAACTTTATTCACAAAATAGGCAGCAAAGAAACTGGGCCTATAGATCATAGATTGTCAAACCCTAACTTAACCTTAACAAAAAGTAAAGTAAAATCAACCTATCAGATAAGGACACGTAGCAAAGGAATGTATAGATACTAATACAAAGGCAAAGATGAAGGAGAAATCAATGACTGGGCTATAAAGAGTCTTTATAATATTTTTGAAGTGAAGGAAATAATAATAATGCAAGGGAATTTTAACAAAGTTTCTTTCTTATATATAGAGGTTTATCATCATCTAACAAATCCACAAGAACAAAAATTATAAAGCGCACTTAATAAAAGAAGAAACGGTGGTCAATTTGATTTACTAACTTGACAGAGATCACCATGTGGGTCTTTTGGGACACACTAAGGTAATAAATTTTTCTTAACTAAGGCTTAAGGCAAGCCTAGACATTTTAGAGCAAAACCTCTGAGTAATCTACATACTTTATATTCATATCATGTAAAGTATCCTAGGATCCTCTGTACCTTTTAAGATCGCTTGTAGATTATCTAAAGTTCTTTCAAAGACTCTTCTGCCCTTTTCTACCGGTAACTGGTCAGCATAGAAAAATCACTTATTGGTCTGCATTTATAAAGACTGGAGATCAGAGGAAAAAAAGGGAAATTACTGACCTGTTCATCTACTGAATCTCCTGCACCTTTTAAAGACTCCATGGAGATTGAAGCGGCATTAACCCTGGAAGTCGGAAGTTTAACATCAGCTTTTGGACTTAACTTGTGTCTTGATCTGGTATTTCCTTCTGCAGAAATTCCTAAGGATTTCCATCAAACAAAATATCAAAATTATACTTTATTCTCTTAAACTTACCCCCATGAAGCTCTTCTCTGATATACCTCTTTATGGGACCTGACGGGGAAAACTCCCACTTTATAAACCTCATTTTAAAACTCTTAGTAAATAATGAATCATGAAAAGATTATGTTCTGAATACATTTAAAATTCAATTGAAATATTTTTTAAAAATGATAATGAAAATTCATAAGTCACATTAAAACTGATAAATTACAACATATAATATATACCTTAATATAGGGGAGATTAAAAATCTGATTTCTCACATAATTAGGGTACCTTCAATGGCTCAGTTTTACTGTTGGTTTAGTAACAGTCAGTAAGGTTTAAAAGAGTCTATCACATAAACCTTATATCAAGAAGTTCTCACATTTTTCTTTGAATTTAGGATATTATTTGTAATATAAAAAATAGAATCTCTTGCTCTTTAATAGATAAATAAAATGTTCTACAAATTAATCAAAAGCTGACTTGCCCAACCAGCCCCTAAAATCCTAAAATAAGGCAGTATTTCAAACCTTAGTAACGTCTAACCACATATTAAAAAAAAAAAAAAAAAAATTAGTTTCCAATGGATTGTTCTGCATACAGTTATATCTACAAAGTGGTCCTACTGTTTTATTTTCTCGTAACACTTAAGAAGCAAAGGAAGCTTACCAAATTAATACAGAAAATCATACCTGGAACATATACTACTGATTGTTCTTCATCAGAAACTATGAAGAAGGACATGAAGGAAAATACTAGAAAAGATCATCCAAACGCTGCCTCTATTCTGTACTTTCCTAATTTCTTTTGATCTGGGAATTTATAACAAACTTCAAAAACAAAACTAGAAAGGAATGCAAGTGAAATAAATGAAACAAAATTAGTAATCTTTTAAAATTCATCTTGGGCGCCTGGGTGGCTCAGTGGGTTAAGCTGCTGCCTTCGGCTCAGGTCATGATCTCAGGGTCCTGGGATCGAGTCCCGCATCGGGCTCTCTTCTCTGCCTGCCTCTCTGTCTACTTGTGGTCTCTCTCTGTCAAATAAATAAATAAAATCTTAAAAAAAAATAAAATAAAATTCATCTTTACATAATCATAACTATGTTTTACAAAATTTTTGAAAGTCCTTGTTCCATAAAACTTTCATCCACGCCTATTCCCAAATTAGATACCCTGCCCTATAAATTCTGTTAAGTTCCTTTCATTTCCTCTCCTTTTGTAAACAGGGAGTTAAATGCTCCAGTTTGTTTAATATTGGAAAACTGGTGAGTTATTTTAGAGATGAATAAATAATTTCAAAATGAGCTTTAGCTTTGAAGAACAAACCCTCTTTGAGGGCAAGTCAATCAGGGAAATACAAAGATTTTATTCTTCTGCAGTGCATTCATGAAATATCCCAAGAAGCCCTACTATTTAAAAAGTGGAAGAAATATAATTTTTTTTTTTTAAAGAGGGAAGAGGGAGAGAGAGAGAATCTTAAGCAAGCTCCCTGCCCATCGTGGAGCCCAAAGTGTGGCTTGATCTCACAACCCTGAGGTTATGATCTGAGAGGAAATCAAGAGTAGGAGGCTTAACGGGCGGATCCACTCAAGCCCCCCAACAAGTGGAAGAAATATAAGACAAAAAGAGCTATTTTGAATTTCAATAGGAGAAATTTAGAAACGCTAAGATCATACCACTGTTATAGAAGAAGAACCATTATAAGAAAGTTTTCCTTTCAGAAAAAAAATTTTATTCAGAACTCTAAATCCAGATACATCCACAATTTGATAACATTCTATTACATTTCGAGGAAGTAAGTGTCTAAACAAATTTTTCCAAATGACTTAGAAAATTCCAATTTTCTGTTCTTTTATAAAACGCTTTCTTTTCCAAAATTTCTAGACAAATTTATTAAAAATTCCCTTCCAGGTAAAGGCTAGAGTAAAACAGATTTAATAACATGTTCCAAAAGTCAATATATTTCAGTTCAGGACCAACCGTAGCTATGGAATCTTTACAAAGAGTGCTGATTATAAACACCTAGAATCCATCTAAGAATTTAGGAATAAAAAAATGGTGCTACTGTCTGAGTCACCAGGTGATTTCTAATAGCCCTCTGCAGCAGTACACCTACTATCACAGATTCAGGATTTTGGCTGTTAAGTAGTACTCCTAAACTTTAAATACACTCAGACATCAGGCATGGAGTTTAGAAAGCTTTAAGAGGCACATAAGACAAGTAAGCAAACAAACAAAAATTAGACCCCACTAGTCCAAGGACACTGATAGCAGGTAACACTGGAGGAGAGAGAATTTATAAATTCACTGGCACGCAATCTAAAAAAAAAAAAACATACAAAATGAAATTGTGCAGGCTCTTTAACAGCAAACATCAAGCCATTTTTTATATCCCTGGGACCAGCAAACATAGTAGGTGCTCAATAAATATTTAAATATTTACTGTTGGAGATATAGACATGGGAAAAGTTACCCAAGGGGGAAAAAATTCAAGATGATTCGGGACAATCTCCATTTGGCAGCATCCTCGATTAGAGGATACAGCAGTGATGAACTCGCAGAATAGTCTCCAAAGTTGACTTATGGAAAGACTAACATAACTGAATCCTGGGAAACATAGTACACTTGCCTAGAATAGTCAAAAAGAAGACTGCTCACAGCTGGAACAGAGCAGCCACTGAGAACCCAACTTAGCTGCACCTAGATTTGGAAGCTCATCAGGTATTTTATTTTTTAAAAGATTTATTTTTTATTTGAGAGAGAGAGGGAGAAGGGGAGCAGGGATGAGGCACAGGGGTAAAGGGAGAGACAGTCCAAGCTGACTCTGCACAGCCATATGTGGGACTCCATCTCAGGACCCTGAGAAAACAACCTGAGCTGAAACCAAGAGTCAGATGCTTAACCGACTGCACCACCCAGGTGCCCCAAGAAACTCATCAAGTATTTTATACTTTCTGATACTACTTTGCCACTTATCTAAGAGAAACAAACTGTAGAGATCTTTCATAAGCTTTAGTTGCAGATGACATAATATCACATATAGAAAATGCTAAAGACTTTACCAAAAAACCATTGGAATAAATGAATTCAGCCAAGCTGCAGATACAAAATCAATATACAAAAATCTGTTGTGTTTCTATACATGAATAACAGAAAGTGAAATTAAGAAAACAATCCCGGGGCGCCTGGGTGGCTCAGTGGGTTAAAGCCTCTGCCTTCGACTCAGGTCAGGATCCCAGGGTCCTGGGATGGACCCCACATCAGACTCTCTGCTCAGCAGGGAGCCTGCTTCCTCCTCTCTCTCTCTGCCTGCCTCTCTGCCTACTTGTGATCTCTGTCTGTCAAATAAAATAAATAAAATCTTAAAAAAAAAGAAAACAATCCCATTTACAATTGCATCAAAAAAGAATACCTAGAAATAAATTTAACCAAGAAGGTGAAAGACCTATACATTGAAAACTTTAAGACATTGATGAAAGAAACTGAAGACACAAATAGAAAGATATTCTGTGCTTATAAACTGGAATAATTAATATTGTTAAAATGTCTATACTGCCCAAAGCAATCTACAGATTCAGTGCAACCTCTATCAAAAGTCCAATGCAATTTTTCACAGAAATAGAACAGTGCTAAAATTTGTACAGAACCACAAAAGAACCCAAATAGCCAAGACAATCTTAAGAATAAGGTAAAGCATCACACTTCCTAATTTCTAACCATATGGTACTGGCATAAAAGAAGACACAAAGATCCCCATGATGGCTACCCTTTTCCTGCTTTTTCTTCATATCACCAATAATCACTGGACACACAACACATTTTACTTATTCACAGCCTCAACTCATCTCACTAAAATGTAAGCACCAGGTGGGTGAGGATTTTCCACTGGTTTTGTTCAATGTTTATTATCGACTAACGTCAAAAAATAACAGGCTCATAGTCGACCATCTTTGAAAGAATGAAAGTGATATTTAATTTTATGAGGTACTGTCCAGCAACTCTTTGGTGTTGTCTCTCTTTATCTTGCTGGGGTTCACAACCCATCACCCCAAGATGTGCCACTTTGGAATGTGGATTGTTTTGAGTTTTGAAAACAATCAAGGCCCAAAAGACTCATGAAGTAACTCTGACCTCCCCACGAATTGCCTACAAGAATTTGGATAGAGGGCCTGCTCCCAAGAAGGGAAATATATAACTAACTATAGTATAATAGAAACAAGAGGTGGTAGGGAGGAATTTAGCAAAGTATATTTGTTAAAATTTGTCTCTATGTCCCATTGTTTCCATATGGCCCAGAAAACATTTGTTTACCAAACATTTATTCCTTTTAATCTTCCTATGAATTGGCTTTCCTTTCCTTGAAAGTCCCAGACCCCTACTCCCGACTCCTTTGTTCGGAATGACAAGCATAACTCATTTTGCTTCTCTTTGGAATCTCTCACATATATGTGGATTTGCCATATGTACCTAATTAAGTTTGATTTTTCTCCTCTTAATCTGTCCCATGTCATTTTAATTCTTAGACCAGTGAGAAGTTCCTTGAAGGGTAGAGGAACATTTCAAAATACAAGGGCAAAACTCATGAGCTACATTCATGCTAAGAATCTTTTCAAATATAAAAATACTAAATAAATGACCTTAACAAAAGTTTAAAAAAATAAGCCTAAAAATATTGAAATTGCCTCCATCCAACCCATCCTTTCTAATCATTTGTAATTTATATTCATCTCACTATCTGAAAAACCCAAATATTTACTTTCTTCAAATACAAAGTTTAAAAAATATACAAACATATTTTATGGGACAGTCAGAGACATAATATATACCAAATGTATATATTGGACCTCTCATTGGGTTCTTGGTGCCCCCTCAGTTCTACTTTGGTATTTTTGGAAGTTCTTTACTAAGACAAGTACAAGCAAATTATAAAGCATCCTTGATGCTGGTACCAATCTCCAAATCCCCAGAATTAAAGCAGTAATTAGAAATCCAAGGTAGAAGCAATAGAGAGGAAGAATCATATCTACTCCAGATCATGAAGAGCTGAAGAAAATAAAAAACTTAGAACTGCACACTCTAACCTTCTGAGTTTCAATCACATACCAGCAACACATGTATATGTAATCATTACTGACCTAAGTAACCTTCCTGGCTAGTATACTATTTTAACATCAACATAAAGATTCTATTTTTAATTGAATATTCAATGGCATGGATTATAGCTACTATGATGTTTTGACCAAATCCCTTATAATTCATATTTGTTAATATCAATTTAAAAATACTGTTAATGTTAATAAGCTGGGGTGTATTTACCCAATCAACTACAGATACTGCAGAAACACTAATTTCTTTTCATATTACCAGGAGCTACAATGAAGTAAGAAAGCAGTTTATGGCTGAAGGGGCATATTTTACTTGAAGATTTAACCATAAAATGACAAAATGGCATACTCATTTGTTTACATATAAGGTATAAAAATACACCTTGTGCAAAAAAGCACTGCTGAATCATACTGTGCAGGCAATGCATAACTCATTAAGACAACAGTAAAAAAAGATGTTTAGTCACAGATGATCTGTCCTCACATGACAGAAACACCTAGGACTGGGAAATAACTCAATCACATTTCTCTAATTGCTTAGGCAAAGCACTGAAAATCTGTCTTTCAATAGCGTGAAAGGAATACCTGATTCTACGCACATACTTTCTGGTCTTTTACTATTGAAAGTTCTATATAAAGGCTACGGGGTGGTCTAGGAAGTCATCCGTGTAACAGAAAAAGAGATCCAGATCCAGAGACACATGATTAAACCCAATGATTCATAACTATCCTTATGCTTTTTTAGAAAAGATTCAATAGCAAATTTACATTTGACCTTGCTTTTGTGTCCTACGGACATTTCAAATGAAAATACCTGAGGCTGGATGATAATTGGTCATTATGTGGAATAGGTGGGGGAAATAGGTAATACTAGTAACCTTGCAATTTATTTCAAATCGGAATTTCTATCAATGTAATCACCACCATTTCCCCCATATAATTTCAACTCCTCACTTTCAATGGGAAGATGAGTATTTCACATTAATTTTCAAAGTAAGGGAGAATGTAAGAGAAAAGACAGGATGTAGGCCTTCTATGCGAAATGAGAAATAACATGACCATATGAATAAGTGAGCATAAAGGGCTGCTTCGACCAAGTGCACAGGTTCAGTTTATTTACCTATTAACTTAATCCATGCCACAGTAATACACTGCCCACCTCCCCATTTATACCTATCAGAACAATTCCACTGGTCACAGATAAAGTTAAGGACTAATAACCAAACCAATAGGTGGTTATGAAAATGATTACACTACAAAAGCACTTTATAAGCTGATAACCTTCAAATATTTCCTCTATCACAAAATTCTATGATTGGAAGCACAGGATTTCATGAGAAGACTCATCCCAATTTCCTTATTTCCTAATTCAGCCCAATTCCCAATGCACATACTCTCTTTGCGTCCTTCCTGATATATAAGGAAAAAGATATTTAATGTGCACAGTGCACTAGTGTTTTCATCCACAGTCTATGTGCATGATTTTTACTTGACCATCACCCACCTATCAGAGACAAATGGTAATTATGTTTAGAAAGTGCCTAATACTAAACATTGAGCAGCAAGGAATGCAAAAATATCCCTCCCTCCACATGACACTGTAATCCTAGTACTGCAACTCAAAAAGGAAAACTGAGAATACAATTTTGTAAGTTTCACTGGGAGCTAAGTAGCGTGTGCAGAGAATGATTCTGCCAAAGTTAAGAGCAATGCCTCAAATATGCTATCATCAATCCTAGCAAACAGACAAGACTTGCTCTGCACGCACGCAGTACACGGACTGCCCTCCTTCACGTAACACTCCTCTAACGAAAGTGATGTAACTTACCAGGAAAAGAGCAGGCTGGGACAACCTGAACCAGAGAACGAACCAGTTCTGTCACACATCTCAACACAGTTACTGAACTGGGAACACCACCACAAGCATAAAAAGCTCCACAGCTTCTCCACCCCCCAATACAATCCCAGAACTTCAATTCTGCCAGTGGTGACCCACAGTCCACCTGTAAATCAACACTACTTCCAGCAGCAAGGATTTGCAACGCTTTTTATTCCGTAACCAGCATCACCGGACTACGGTCAGCCCCACACCTCTCCGAAAATCCCAGCATGAAAGTAAATCATCACAGACAGGCCTTCGAAGTCCGAAAAGGTCCTGACTCGCTCCTAACCACGCAAACCAAGGACAGTCCTAAATCGAGACAAAAAGGCTCCCTGTCCAGTCAACACCCTACCCTCCTCAGAGACTCAGCCTGCCTGAGGTCACCACGGTCAGAGGGACCCTCCCAGCCCCCCGCAGGGTCACGATTCTAGGCCATCTTTCCAAATCTCACCGCCAAGGAGGGCCGGGAAACATCAGTGCTGAGTCCCCAAACCTAGTGCTCCAGCCGGGAGACAGAATCAGGCTCTCTGCTACCTAACACCCCAGCCAGGGAAAAGCCCGGCACCTACACGGCGGCCGGAAAGGACGGCCCCGCCCCCGGGGACAGCATCGAGCTTCGCCCCCCCACTCAGAGTCTCACGCGACCGCCCGCCGCTCGCCGCACGGGGGAGGGCGCCGGCGCCCCCTGCCAGGCGGGCAAAGGATACAGTCCCGACTCCAGAACGCCGTCGCTCCCCGGCGGGAGGGGCCCGCCACGTCCGCCATCTTGAAACAACCGCCACTCCGGGCGTCGCGCCGGGGCCGCTCTGCCCCGGCCTTCAGGCCCAGTCCCCATTGGCCGCACCGCGTAGAGGCCCGCCCCCGCTTGCGCGGTCTGCCGGGGCGGGGCGGTAGGGTCCCAGTGGACGAGTCGCTGTGTCTCGGTGGCGTAGTGTGGAGCGACCGCCCGGGCAGAGGGAACAAGTGTGCCGCGGAACTACTACTCCCAGAGCAGCCCGGGCCTCCCATCTCCGCCCCGCAGCGCTCTCAGGCACCAAGCACTACAATTCCCGGCATGCCGTGAACTCGATGGCCGAGCCTCTGGGGCGGCGTCCAGCCCTCCCGCCCGCCCCGCTCTCTCGCCCGGTCCCCGTCGCTGCGCCCGCCGCGCGCGGAGCGGGGACGCGAGCCATGGAGGAGACACCGCCCCCGGGCTGCAGCAAGCCGCACCTGGAGAAGCTGACCCTGGGGATCACCCGCATATTAGGTGAGCGGGGCGGGGAGCCGTGGAAAGAGACGGCGGAATGAGGGGATGTACACTAGACGCACGGAGGGGCGACGCGGATGCTGTGTGCCAGTGGGCTTTGCTGCGGTGACTTCCGATGTTAAGGAGGAGAGGGCAGTCGGGTGCGTGACTAGGCCATAGGAGCGTTTGCGGGGAGTGCTCGGGCGCGGAGCTGGGAAGCCCAGAGGTCCCCGCCGCCCCCCACCAACCCAGTCCCACCCCAGGTCCCAAAAAGGACAAGCAAAGGTGCGCAAACGGGAGAGAGCAGGCACCTGACAGTGGGGACGTTAGGTTTCCCGAGAGGCATTCTTGGCCAGTGGAGTATCCTTGAAACGCAAACCTTCCTCTGGTAGCAGAGGGCGGGGGAACGCTGCACGCAGCCTCCCAGGGCAACAATTCCAACGCGCCTCCGGGGTACCGCACCCCAAGTGGCTGGAAGGAGTTGAGGCTTGAGCCACTGAGTGGGTTAGTTTTTCCTTTACCCAACCATTAGTTAGCACCCGCTGCTGTGTCACACTCGGGGGCTACAGAGATGGGGGTGGGGAACCGAAACACAGTTCTGTGAAAAAATCCACAGCCTAGGTTCCCCCCCAGAGGTGTGAAAGGCGACCAGTAGTCCTCTATTATGGCTCTGAAATAGCACACAGGAGGAAGTGATGGACCTTCTTTGGGAGTCAGGGAGTTACCGTATATGTCCTACGGGAGAGGATGCTAGATTTTGAAAGACAAATTGAAGTTAACCAGCTAACCAGGGAGAAAAAAGTAGCCTAAGTAGGCTGGGTGGCATGCTTTGATGCCTTCCTGTCACATTTATAATAAAATCCAAATTCTGTACTGCGATCCTTAAGTTCGTTATGATCTGCCCTCATCTGTCTTTCTGACCTATTTTTACCTTTTTTTTTTTTTTTTTCTTTTTTGGTCCACAGTGGCCTCCTTGTACCATAAACTCAAAAAGCTTGTGCCTGCTTCAAAGCCTTTACTAGGCTAGGGGAAAAAAATCAGGAGTTCTCTTTCCCTTACTTCCTTCAAATCTCTGATTAAATATCATTACCTCAGAGAAGCCTTAGACGATATTTCTAATAACACCTTTCTTTCTTTCTTTATTATTTATTTATTATCCCTATTATCCCTAAATATTCTTTATTTATATATTATTTATTTATTATCCCTAGCCTTTATATTTTTTTCGAACCTTATGGCTTTATCACTCCTTGGAATTACTTATTTGGTTGCTTTTTTAAATTTGCCCATCTCTTCTGTAATAGAAGTCAATGAGTTTAGGAACTTTGTCTTGTTCTCCCTTGGTATTCCCCAGTGTTATAATAAATGCTGCTGTAAATGAGGACGAAACACCATTATATGTTTGGGAGAAATGATGAGCTTTAGAAATGAAGTTACTGAGTTGGGCAAGGAGAGATCTAATCATCCAGATCAACCATATCCTACCTCCTCATTAAAAAATATATTTCTTTTGATTAATGTGTAATCTACTTAAGACTGGCCAACCAAATTTCCCTTAAGCTGTCAAATCAATTTAAAAACCTAAATAAATAACTATAAACATTTCAAATTTCCTTTAAACATTTAATATATTCTAATATTAAGCATTTCAGATGTCTGGCAAACTGGTAACACAAGGCAAAACCTACCCGAGGAATTAAACAACTCTGGTAATTAAGTTTATAGTGAAGCTGGCCTCCTGTAAACATTCTAATATTACTTATAAATTTAATCAAAACCTCATAATTTCAAGTTAATAATCATAAGTCAAAAATCAGTTATATATTTTTTTCACATTTGATTTTTGTTTTGAAAATATACATAGAGGATTTTTAAAAACAAGGTGGCTGAAGTCAGTGGTGGGTGTGTGGTAAGCAAACTACTATATCAAAAATCTCCTCTCTAAATGATGCGTGAAATAACTCCATAACTATGACAATTCTATCGAAAACCAAGCCCAACACTACTTAAAATACAGAGAATGCCAGAAGTGCAAAATAACTATGAGTAAAAAGAGAAAAAACTACACATCCCAGCATTGTGCCTGCTCCACTCCTTCACTGCTAGAAGGCTCTGTGGCAAGCAAAGGCAGAGCCAGAAATGATGCCAGCAAAGAGGCTAGTTGAAGCAACAGAAAGCTTAAAACCCCTCCAGTCTGAAAGTACAACAGTACCGAACACTGGGTAGATCAGAGCAGGGCTGCAGGAAAGTGACTTCAAAGTAGGTACTGTTTAAAGGGTTGGCCATGCAATTTAAAGGGACATACATTCCAGAGGAGAAAATGTGCAAAAAAGAAGGAAGAGTCCTTTGACATTGATGATAAAAGGGCAAAGAAAAAGGAAAGCTCACATTTCTCTCCCCTACACAAAAAACCTGCTAAAATATCTGGACTTTGCCTCAACTGACTGGAAAGGGTGTCATTAAAGTAGAGATCTTATTAAACACCACGATTTCACAAGATGAACAAGAGCAAAGTAGAACCTATAGAGAACTCATGCTAAAATCAGAAAATGAAATGCTGAACAATCAACTGAGGAAAAAATTTTTTATGTTAATGAAGTGTTTTCCTCTCAGTGGAACAAGGAGTAAGGAAATGTTACATTTTGGTAACAGATGATTAAATATAGTGTGTAAGATCTACCTGAGATGCAACAAGATCAATTTCAGTTAACCTTTGAACAACACAAGTTTGAACTGTGGGTTCATTTAGACATGGATTTTTTTATAGTACAGTGGTATAAATGTATTTTCTCTTATGATTTTCTTAACATTTTCTTTTTTCTAGTTTATTGTAAGAACACAGTATATAATAAATACAACATACAAAATATGTGTTAATCAACTGTTTATGTTATCAGTAAGGTTTCCCAGTAGGTTTTTGGAGAGTCAAAAGTTATACATGGATTTTCAACTTCATTTTCAACCCCTGCATTATTCAAGGTTCAACTGTATAATATCTGTCTCCATCTTAGACTTCTCTCCTTTTTAAAAATAAAATTCTTTTTTTTTAAGTCAATTTTTCATCATGGTGAGTGTATTCTTTGATCCTTATCCTCTATTTCCCCCATTAACCCACCTACCTCCCCATCAGTTCTCTGTAGTTAAGAGTCTGTTTCTAGGTTTGTCCTTTTTTCTTTCCTTCACTCTTTTGTTCTTAAATTCCATATATGAGTGAGATCATATGGTATTTGTCTTTCTTTGACTGATTTCACTTATCATGATACTCTCCAGCCCTGTCCATGTTGTTGAAAATGGCCACATTTCATTTTTAAGGGTTGAATAATATTCCATTGTGTTTGTATACCACAACTTTATCCATTCATCAGTCAGTGGATGCTTGGGCTGCTTCCATAGTTTAACTGTTGTAAATAATGCTGCAGTAAACATAGGAGTGCATGTATCCATTTGAATTAGTGTTTTTGAATTCTTTGGGTAAATACCCAGTAGTGTGATTACTGGGTTGTGGGGTAGTTCTATTTTTAATTTTTTGAGGAACCTCTGTAATGTTTTCCATAGTGTCTGCACTGGTTTGCATTCCTACCAACAGAGCAAGAGAGTTCCTTTTTCTTCATGTCTTCACCGACACTTGTTTTTTCTTGTGTTTTTTTATTTTAGCCATTGTGACAGGACTGAATTGATATCTCATTGTAATTTTGATTTGTGTTTCCCTGATGATAAGTGATGATGAGCATCTTTTCATGTGTCTGTTAGCTATCTGTATGTCTTCTTTGGAGAAATGTCTCTTCATGTCTTCTGCCCATTTTATAATTGGATTATTTGGGTTTTGGAGTATAAAGTTTTATAAGGCATCTGCCTTTGACTCAGGTCATGATCCCAGAGTCCTGGGATCCAGTCCTACATTGGGATCCTTGCTCAGCAGGGAACCTGGTTTTCCCTCTGCCTGCCACTCCCCTTGCTTGTGTGCACACACTCTCTCTCTCTGACAAATAAATAAATAAAATCTCTAAAACTTAAATGTGGGAATTCAGGTGTGGGAAGGAAAAGCACAGTGAGTCAAGCCATCAGTTCTCTGGGTTACCAAGGGCTTTTAAAAGTGGGAACTTCATGGGGTGCCTGGGTGGCTTAGTTGTTAAGCGTCTATCTTCAGCTCAGGTCATGATCCAGGACCCTGGGATCAAGCCCCGCATCAGGCTCCCTGCTCTGCGGAAAGCCTGCTTCTCCCTCTCCCTCTTCCCCTGCTTGTTTTCCCTCTCTCGCTGTCTCTCTGTGTCAGATGAATGAATGAATGAATGAATGAATGAATGGAAGGAAGGAAGAAAAGAAAAGAAAAAAGAAAAAAGAAACGAGGAAGAAACTTCACCGGGTGGGGTGTCCTGGTTCCTAGTTGTTGAGCTAGTAGTTGTGTCATACAGCTGGCAATTTATTTAAGATGGATGTATTTGAAATGGAAGGGTTGGCAATCAAAAGTTTCATGTCAGGTACTTATATTAAGTGTGTGTCCTCCAGCAACCCTAGACACTAGACTACCCTGTGGGTGTAGTCAGATGACATCATTATGCAACCAGCTGGGTTGTTAACAAAGAATTCTGTATTATTCTGTCCTACAAAAGTTGGAATAGTAGGCTGCTGAGACTGATTGAAGCTAGGCTCTGCATTTCCATAGGGTAATTGCTAAGGGGCTTTGCTGAGAGGCACACAGAGACTATTGCACATAAACTCTTAACTAGACCCATACTTGGAGTAAGCCTCACCCCTTGGCATGGCCTAGTCTCTCAGCCTCAATGTCCTTGCTATAAAATGTGAGTAATAACATTTCCTATTCACTGTCTTAGCTTTGGTGGAGCGTTGCCAAACGTCACCACCTCTGAAGGGATGGACAGCATCTTCCATCCTAATTAGTCAAGGGCATAGCAAGGGCTTAGCCCAGGTCTAACGGCTTGAAGCACATGGTATTTTTCCACCATAGTACCATGGTTCCCAATATCTTTAAAAGGACATTGAACAGAAGGCAGAAAAAAAAATTACGTATATGGTACTTTTTGCTCTTCTAGAGCACCTTTACCTTTGCTGCTTCTGTTTCACTTTTCAAGGCAAATATTATAATTATTGTCTCTCTGAATGGTAAGAAAGGTGAAGACTCATCTAACAGTCACACTAGTGAACGCCTAAAGCAAGAGTAGAATATGTGGAGTTCAGAATTCTTAAACTCCTGTATTGGGATGTTGCTGTGTCTCAGGATCGGAACTTTGTGACAACTTGGAGGAAATTTATGATGCATAGAAAGGACACTAACATGATTATAGAATCAGTGAACCACACTGTGATATTCTGATTTATAAGAAATATATATTTGCTCACTCAGATGACAGCTGACCCTTGACAAAGCTTGATTAAGCTGCTGATTGCTCTCCCCATCCCCACACCAACATTGCAGTAGAGAATCTGTATATTAACTAATAGCTTACAGTCGACTGGAAATCTTACCAATAGCCAAGGTGATTAACACATTATTTTGTATGTTTTATGTTTTCTATAAGAAAATGTCATTAAGAAAATCTTAAGAAAAAAATATATTTAATGGTACTGTATTGAAAAAAATAGGTGTTCAAGTGGACCCATGCAGTTCAAACCCATGTCGTTCAGGGCATGGATGTTCAGGACAAAAACTGTGTATTTTGTCTTAGTCTGCAGTTCCTTACTTACAGCTCCCCAAACCCTGGAATTTCCCAAGCTTTGAGAGTGGTAAAGATCTTTCATTACGTTAATGAGGTGAGTTTCGGAAAGCACTAAAGGATGAGGGCTGATTGCCCCAAGATCCAACCATGTGATGAGAGGATTGGTATTTTTAGTCCCATTCCCTGACCTTTGGGAAGGGAAGAGGGTCTGAAGGTTGAATCAGTCCTCACTGGCTGATGATTTAATTGATTGTGTCTATGTAACGAAGCCTTCATAAAAACCCAGAAACTTCCAGGTTGGTAAACAAATGGAGATGTGGGGAAAGTAGCCTGCCTAGAGAGGGAAAGGAAGCTCCATGCCCCTTCCCACATACCTTGTCCTAAGCATCTCTTCCATCTGGCTGTTCCTAGGTTATATTCTTTTATAATAAACCAGTAATCTAGTAAGTAAAATATTTCTCTGAATTCTGTGAGCCCCTCTGGCAAATTAATGGAACCTGAGGAGGGGGTATTAGGAACCTCCTGACTTACAGCCAGTCAGTGAGAAGTATAGGTGATTGGGCTGTTGACTGGTGTCTGAAGTACAAGGAGAGAGGGGGTCTTGAGAAGCCCCAGTCTGTAGCAGGTCGGTGAGAAGCAGAGGTATAAAACTGGACTCATCCCTGGTATCTGAAGTGGGGAGGGTGGCAGTCTTCTAGACTGATGCTGTTTCCTTGTAGGACCCCAGGATATCTGAGAACTGCTTGTGGCCATGGGGATGCCTCCTCACAAAAGTATTGGAGGGTTGGGTTCAGGAACCATTTTATACATTAAACTGGATGAGAAGTGTCTGCCTTATCCTTAGAGATTTTAAAAATTCTTTTCAATACATTATCTGTTTACAGTATTATCGTAAATAACCAAAGTATGGTTCAAAATAGAATGTAATTAAGTATAAACATATGTGCGCTCTCTCACTCACTCTCTGTCTCTCTCTTAAATAAATATTTTTAAAAAGCCACCTTGGTGGCTCAGTCAGTTAACCGTCTGCCTTTGGCTCAGGTCATGATCCCAGGGTCCTGGGACAGGTCCGGGATGGAGTCCCACATCGGGCTCCCTCTTCAGTGAGGAGTCTGCTTCTCCCTCTGCCCTTCCCCCTGCTTGTGCATGTGGTCCCTCTCTGTCTTTCTCCCTCTCAAATACAATCTTTAAAAAAAAAAAAGCATAAACATATGTGGCCCCAGGCTTGCATGTGATGGGTTCAGATATTGGCAGAAGCAGAGATCATGGTGAGCTAGAGTCATCTGAAATGGTTTCATGAAGTCGGTGGAACCTTAGCATAACCTTGAAGTATGGGTAGGGCTTGAGTAGGTGGACACGTTTGGGTGTGTATAATGGGAAAGGAATACAGCATAGTCAAAGGTAAGTACAGATTTCGTTCTGGAGGGAGGGCCCAGAGGTGGAGACAATGAGGAAACTGACACACCTGGAACAGAGGGTTTGGACTACAGGGTGGAAGAACTTAAGACCAGACAGAGAAGGGCCTTATCCTCCAGACCACAAGGAAAACCCACTAGATCGGATAGGAAGCAAGCCTGGGTCTGGCTGAGGATGGATCCGAGCACAGAGAGTTCCTGGCTTTGATCGCACCTACACTTGCAGTGACCATGGCCTAAAACAGTGGTGACAATGGGAATAATCTATGCGGTATCTCAGGGAGAAAAGTGATAAGCTTTGTGCTAGTTCTCCATAGAATATAACACAAACCAGGTGCCTTAGAACAGCAGACTTATTCTCACAGTCCTAGAGGCCAAAAGCCTCAGACCAAAGGGTTGGCCGTGTCACTCTTATTCTGAAACCTGGAAGAGAAGAACCTGCCTCGCCTCTTTTCTAACTTCTAGTGGTTTGCCAGCAGTCTTTAACATTCCTTGTATCACAGATCTGTTACTCCACTTCTCCATCTTCATGTGGCCCTCTTCCCTCTGTCTCTCCACAAAGCATTCTTTTCATAAGGACACTGGTCATATTGAATTTGGGGCCACCCTACTCCACTGTGACCTCATCTTAGTGAATTCTATGTTCAGTGACCTTCTTTCCAAATCAAGTCATATTCTGAGGAATGGCAGTTAGGACATCAACGTATATTTTTTGAAGGACACAGTTCAACCCATAGCCAAGTTTATGTCTTAGATTAAGGATTTTAAAATCCTGAGTGTGGGTAAACAGACAACTGGAGAATGTAGGAGGAGGTATTAAAATCTGTTGAATTCCAAGTCAGGTGGCTTCTTTTTTACCTCAGAATGAATGCTAGAGCATAGCTCCACAAAGAGGTTATTAGGAGACCTTTTTCTGCTTTCAAGACTTTAGAGAAATGATTTATTTTGTTTTCACTATATTTCTGGATGGAATCCAGTTTTCATAGTGTTAGCCTATACTATACATCTGGGATCCCATAGAGTACAGATGGGTTTTATTTAGAAGAAAAACTAGGAAATAAGTTTTGTATCTTGTAAAAGTTTATTGAGGTGCTATTCTTTATTCCTTCTGACCATGTCGTAAGTGAGAAGTTGAGTTACAAAATCACTAGGAATGTAGAATCTCTGATTTTTGTTCAACAGTTGAAGTACCGAGCAGAGACTGAGTGTAGTAGGTGTTCTGATGTTCTTTCTACCACGTTGATTGTGTGGTCCTAGGTTGTGGGACTGAGTGCCTTTGAAGGACTGACAGTTCTCCCTGTTTTTTATCACAGGGGTAATAAATGCTACTCAAAGGAATCTGATATTCCTAGGTACTCTCCAACAATCCGCCTCTAGTATTGAAATATGTGAGAGCACTTCCATTGCAACTCTACAGACTTTCTTTTCCTCTTCCAGAATCTTCCCCAGGTGTGACAGAGGTGACTATCATAGAGAAACCACCTGCTGAACGTCATATGATTTCTTCATGGGAACAAGTAAGTGTTGCCCTTTTGAATCCTCACATCCCCACAAAGAGAGCTCAACTCCCAACGGCCCTAAGAAGGAAAAATTAAGGCAGGAAACTTGTTCTTACCTCAGGCCACAGCTGCCTTTAGGGTAGAGTTCACCCTTCTCTCTCTTTCTATTCTGGCATTCCCTTCAATTCCATACCATTTCCCCAGCCTGGAGCATCTCCTCTGAGCCCCACTATCATTTGGAGGCAGTGGAACTTCAGAGTTGTATGCAACAGAGCTAAAAATCCAGCAAGGAAGGAAAAATTTAATATTAATAAGCATGCTGGGCAGAATGTGGGTAAGTGTTACTGAGAAGTACTAACCAGATTAATAGCTACTGCTTCCCCAACGCCTCCTCTGAATTTGTATTTATTTATTCAGTACAAGTTTTAAGTTCCTAAAATGGAACCAGGCATTGTGATTGGTGTTGATTCCTGGGGATTCAGTGATAATCAAAAACCAGTTCCTTATCTCTTAATGTTACTAAGACATAGTGTAGATCGTTTTGAGTATAATTAACAAGCAGATTTAGCTCTGTGAGAGAGAGGCAAACAGCATTGTCAGGAAGCTTGACCTAGTCTGGAGGTTAAAGGTTTTTCCCAAAGAGATTAGGAGAAGTTGTTAACCAGGTAGATGGGATCTGGGAAGTGGGCTTTCAACCTGTGTAAAGGCTTTGAAATTATAAGGATTAAATTTTCCAAGAGCATAAAGCAGGTCCCTGTGGCTGGTGCACAGGAGATCAAGGGAGAGAGGTTGGCAAGGACCAGCACTGCTCTTTTGTGGGGGTGTGGGGAGGTGGGGTGGAGAGGGAGCAGAGGAAGAGAGAATCTTAAGTACATGGCTCTCGATCTCACAACCCTGAGTTCATGACTTGAGCTGAGATCAAGAGTTGGACACTTAATCAACTGAGCCACCCAGGTGCCCCTAAGCTTTTAGTTAACGTACAGTGCTATATCAGTTTCAGGTGTACAATTTAGTAATTTAACACTTTCATACATTACCCTGTGCTCATCACAAATGCACTCCTTAATCCCCATCATCTATTTAACCCATCCCTTCCTCTCTGGTAATCATCAGTTTTTTTCTCTATAATTAAGAATCTGTTTCTTGATTTGTCTCTCTCTTTTCTTCTCCCTTTGATCATTTGTTTTGTTTCTTAAATTCCACATATGAATGAAATTGTATGATATTTGTCTTTCTCTGACTTATTTCACTTAAGCATAATACACTCTAACTCCATCCATGTCCTTGCAAATGGGAAGATTTCATTCTTTTTTTATGGCTAATATTCCATTGTATGTATATGCCACATCTTGTTTATCCTTTTATCTATAGATGGAAACTTGGGCTGCTTCCTTATCTTGGCTATTGTAAATAATGCTATTATATAAATGCTATTATATAAATGTGTGTATCCCTTTGAATTATTGTTTTTGTATTCTTTGGGTAAATACCCAATAGTGTGATTGCTGGTTTATAGGCTAGTTCTATTTTTATCTTTTTGAGGAACCTCCGAACTGTCTTCCACAGTGGCACTGTTTTGCATTCCCACTAACAGTGCAAAGGGGTTCCTTTTTCTCCATATCCTTGCCAAACAACACCACCTGTTGTTTCTGTTGTTGATTTTAGCCATTCTGACTGGTGTGAGATGGTATCTCATTGTAGTTTTGATTTGCATTTCCCTGATGGCAAGTGATGATGAGGATCTTTTCATGTGTCTGTTGGCCACCTGTATGTTTTCTTTGGAAAAACATCTTTTACTCATTTTATAATTGTATTATTTGATTTTTGGATATTGAATTTGATAAATGCTTTCTATATTTGGGATACTAACCTTTTATCAGATATGTTATTTGCAAATACTTTCTCCCATTCTGTAGCTTGTCTTTTAGTTGTTTTCTTTGCTGTGCAGAAGTTTTTTATTTTTATATAGTCACAACACAAAAGTTTATTTTTGCTTTTGTTTCCCTTCAGGAGACATATCTAGAAAAAAGTTGCTTTGGCTAATGTCAAAGAAGTTACTGCCTGTGTTCTTTTCTAGGATTTTTATAGCTTCAGGTCTCACATTTAGGTCCTTAGTCCATTTTTAATTTATTTTTGTGTACAGTATAAGAAAGTGGTTCCGTTTTTTTTCTTTTGCATGTCACTGTCCAGTTTTCCCAACACCATTTGTTGAAGAGACTGTCTTTTTCACATTGGATGTAATATTTCCTGCTTTGTCAAAGAGGGACCATATAGTTGTGGGTTTATTTTTGGGTTTCCTATTCCATTTCTATTGATCTCTCTGTCTTTTTTCGTGCCAGCATCATACTGTTTTGATTACTACAGTTTGATAATATAACTTGAAGTCCAGAATTATGATGCCTCTAGCTCTGCTTTTCTTTTTCAAACCTGCTTTGGCTGTTTGGGGTCTTTGTGGTACGGCACAAATTGTTTGTTCACAGTTCTGTGAAAAATACTGTTCATATTTTGATCAGAATTATATTAAATGTGTAGATTGCTTTGGGTAGCATAGACAGTTTTAACGATATTTGTTCTTCCAGTCCATGAGAATGGAATGTTTTCCCATATGCATTGTCTTCAACTTCTTTCATCAGTGTTTTTGTTTTTGTTTTTGTTTTTGTTTTTGTTTTTGTTTTTGTTTTTAAAGAGAGAGAGAGCCTGCAAGCTGGGGCAGGGGCAGAGGGAGAGGGAGAATCCTCAAGCCAAGTCCCTGCTGGGCACAGAGTCCTACCCGGTGCTTAATCCCAGGACCCCGAAATCATGACTGGGGCCGAAATCAAGAGTCACACACTGAACCGACTGAGCCACCCAGGCACCCCTCTTTCATCAGTGTTTTATTGTTTTCTGAGTACTAGTTTTTCACCTTGTTGGCTAGGTTTATTCCTAGGTATCTTATTATTTTTAGTGCAATTGGAAACAGGATTGTTTTGGGGGATTTTTTTTTTTAAATGTATTGTTGGATTTGGTTTGCTAGTATTTATTTGAGGATTTTTGCATCTATGTTCATCCAGGACATTGGCCTGTATGTCTCTTTTTTAGTTATGTCTTTATCTGGTTTTGATATCAGAGTACTACTCGCTTTAAGGAATGAATTTGGAAATTTTCCTTCTCTTTCTGTTGTTTGAGAAGAGTAAGTATTAACTCTTTAAATGTTTGGTAGAATTCACCTATGAAACCCTCTGGCCCTGTACTTCTGGGGAGTGTTTTTAGCATTCAGTTTCTTCGCTCGTTATTGGTCTGTTCAGATTTTCTATTTCTCCCTGTTTCCGTTTTAGGAGTTTATATGTTCTAGGAATTTATCCATTTTCTTCTAGGTTGTCCAATTTGTTGGCATATAGTTTTTCATAATATTTTCTTATGATTGTTTGTATTTCTGTGGTGTTATTTCTTTTCTCTCATTTTTGATTTATTTGAATTCTTTTTCTTTTTTTCCTGATAAGTCTGGCCAGAGGCTTGTCAATTTTATTGATTTTTTTTTCAAAGCACCAGCTCCTGGTTTTATTGAATTGCTTTATTGTTTGTTGTTGTTGTTGTTGTTGTTGTTTTGGTGTCTATATCATTTATTTCTGCTCTAGGGTTTATTATTTTCTTCCTTCTGCTGCTCTTAGGCTTTGTTTGTTATTCTTTTCCAGTCTCATTTAGGTGTCAAGTTAGGTTGTTTGAGATTTTTCTTCTTGAGGTAGGCCTGTTTTGCTATAAACTTCCATCTTAGAACCACTTTTGCTGTATCCCAGAGGTTTTGGACCATTGTATTTTCATTTTCATTTGTTTTTGCATACTTTTTTGATTTCTTGTTTGATTTCCTGGTTGACCTATTCATTGTTTAATAGCATATTATTTAACTTCCGTGTGTGTGTGTGTGTGTGGTCCTTCCAGATTTTTTTCTTGTGGTTGACTTGTCGTTTCATAGCATTGTGGTCAGAAGATATGCATGGTATGATTTCGATTTCTGTTTTTAAGATTTTATTTATTTGAGAGACGAGAGAGAGAAAGTGAGCACAAGCATGGGTGGGAAGGGGCAGAGAAGAGGGAGAAGCAGACTCTCTGCTGAGCAGGGAGCCCACCACACAGGGCTTAATACCAGGACATGAGATCATGACCGAAGCTAAAGGCAGATGCTTAACCGACTGAGCCACGCAGGTGCCCCTGATTTCCATCTTCTTGAATTCATTGAGGTAGGTTTGTGGGCTAATAGGTGACCTGTTCTGGAGAATGTTCTGTGTGCACTTGAGAAGAATGTGTATTTTGGTGTTTTAGAATAGAATGTTCTGAATATGTTTGTTAAATCTATCTGTTGGAGTGTCATTCAAACCCACTGTTTTCTTGTTGATTTCTGTTTACATGATCTATCCATTGATGTAAGTGAGGTGTTAAAGTCCCCTAATAGCATTATTATATGTTTGTTATTAACTGTTTTATGTATTTGGGTGTTCTATGTTGGGTGCCTAAATATTTATAATTGTTATATCTTGATGGAATGTTACCTTTATTATGGTATAGTGTCCTTTTTTATCTTTTGTTACAGTCTTTGTTTTAAAGTAAATTTTGTCCAATATAAGTATTACTACTCCTGCTTTTTTTTTTTTTTTTTTGACATGCACTTCTGTGATAGATGTTTTTCCATCCCCTCATTCTCAATCTGCAGGTGTCTAAAATGAGTTTCTTATATGGAGCGCATGGATGGCTCAGTAGGTTTAGTGTTTGCCTTTGGCTGAGGTCATGATCCCAGGGTCCTGGGACTGAGTCCTGCATTGGACTCCCTGCTCGATGGGGAGTCTGCTTCTCACTCTGCCCCTTCCCACTGCAAATTCTCTCTCTCTCTCTCGCAAGAATAAATAAAATCTTTTAAAAAATAAAATGAGTCTCTTGTGGGTAGCATATAGATGGGTCTTGTGTTTTTATCCACTCTGTCACCCTTTATCTTTTGATGGGAGCATTTAGTCCATTTACATTCAAAGTAATTATTGATAGATAACATATTTATTGCTACTTTATTACTTGTGTTTGTTTCTGAAGATTTTCTTGGATCCTTTCTTGGCTGTCTTTGATTTTGCTGATTTTCTTTAATGATATATTTGGATTTCTTTGTCTTTATATTTTGCATATTTATCAATGGTTTTTTATATGTGATTGCCATTAGGTTTGCACATAACCTCTCCTGCATATAGCATTATGTTTGAAGTTGATCGTTTCAGTTCAAACCCATTCTTTTCTCCTCTCTTCCCCACATTTTTGATATATGTTATTTTATACCCCTTTTGTGAGTTCTTTGACTCATTTTTTAATAGCAAAATCCATTTTTATTCCTTTTGTGTTTCCTACCTTCGTACTGCCACTTTGGTCTCTCCTTTGCACTCAGCGGAGGAGTTTGCTCTTTATTATGAGAGCAAAGGAGAACCATTGAAATGTTTTAAGTAGGGAACTAGGAAGGTCAGATTTCTGCTTTGGAAAAATCACTTTGTCTGAGGAGTAGCAAATGGTTTGACAACAGGGCAAAAAATTACCCTGCCGTTTAATGAGTACCTGTTAACATGTGTCATTTAATTTATTTTAGTTAATCCTTATAATAACCCTGCAAGATACGTATTGATACCTTTATGTTATAGATGAAGAAACTGAGGCCCAGGAAGGTGAAAGAATTTGTCCTGGTTCACATAGCTACCATGTGGTGGAGCCTGAATTCAAACTCAAGAGTTACCTGCCTCTAAGCACATGCCATGTCCACTCTGCCAGACTGTCCCCGTAATGGAGGCCAGCACTGTGGCAGCCTCCTCCTGGTCACAGCACAGTATGTGTGCAGGTTCAGGGCCTGCCAGCAGGCTCACCCTCCCTGGGTGGAACCAGCAGCACCTTCTCGGGCAGCTCAGTAATTGGTAGTTCAGGTTTATCTCCTGGACCTCAGCTCAGCCACCACTCCAGCTCCTCATGGGCTCTCTTAGCTCACACCCTCATTTCCATTCACAGTTCATAATAGAAAAGAGGATTCTAGAACAGTGTATATCTCTTGACTTCTTACTTGCTGATTGGACAGAGCCTGCTTCTGGTGCAGCTATGCCAGCCTGGCCTTGCTGGCATTGTTAACGGTCCTCTGATCCTTTAGGGAGAGCTGCTTTTGTGAGAGCGAGATCGTGGTATTTTCCTATCTGTCTAAGAGGGGGAGATTCCTGGCTTGGAAAGCCGAGTTCATAGACCTGGGTGGGAGGATGAGAGGGTAGGAATGCCTTATCCTGGGTGGAACACCATTAAGGGTGTATCATATCATGTATCTTATTTAATGAAGTAATTTCTGAGGCATAGTCTTCCTTGTGTCTTATACCAGATATTCCCCCAGAACTCTCTAAGATGACTTTATTCATTTGTCCTCATTGAACTTGTAGTTTATTCATTTGGAGCCTCCCTTCCATGCCTGGTTTTTAGGGCTGGAATGTGCCTCTGATCTCATACAGATCTAATCTACCTTCTTGAGATGCATCTTTATCAGGCTTTCTTCAGATGAGACTGACGTTTAGGGGAAGGTGGTTATAGCACTTGTTAAATCGCCATTGGAGATCTGAAAGAAGTAAAGGGTACGTGTGAGAAAAAGAGATTTTTAGCTTACTGAAACCATAAATACAACATTTTCTTCAGGCATACTCAGTTGCAGAAATTTCTTTGAAAGCACCCAGAATAATAAGATACATTGATTTGGAATTTCCCATTGAGTCCTTTACTGGTGGTATCCCACACTTAATTAAAGCACATATAGTATTAGGATCAGTAACAGAAATTCACTTGACTGGTTCCTTGGTTGAGCTTTTTGGAGGCTTGTGGGATACAAAAAAGCTAATGTGTGGACGAAGACAATAGAAGGAGTTTGGACTGTGTACTTTTGTTTTAAGACTCAGTTTTTCACACTTTTTTTCTGATTATGCTAAATAAAACATGGTCACTACAGAAAATGTGGAAAACACACACAAAAAATTAAGAAATGAAAAGTCCTCTAGGACTTTACCACTTAGAGACAATCACTGTTAGTACACTTTTAGTTGTGTGTGTAGATGGAGGGTAACCAATGAGTAGTGTGCTATTGGGACCCCCGAAGAGTCCATAAATGGGAAGTGGTCCACGGACTTCCTGAAATGTATGTCAAATTTACTAATACGTACCTTTTTCTGCAAAGCTATTTCTTCCAATTTTGAAAGGGACTCATAACCTTTAAGAACAGGTTTTTGTAATGATTTTTTCTTTAATTTTTTTGTTTTAACTGAAGCATAGCTGACTCTTGATGTACGTTAGTTTCAGGTATTCAACATAGTGATTTGACAAGTTTACACATTATGCTTTGCTCACCACACGTGTAGCTACCATCCATCACCATACAGGGCTATAACAGTACCATTGACGGTGTTCCCTAAGCTGTGCCTTTTATCCCCGTGACTTACTCATTTCATTCCAGCCTGTACTTTCCCCTTCCCCTTAACCAATTTTGCCCATCCTCTGCCCCCAGCAACCATCAGTTCTTTGCACTTATGGGTCTGTTTCTACTTTTTCTTTGCTTGTTTTTTAGATTCCCCATTTAAGTGTAACAATGTGATATTTATCTTCACCTTTCTGACTTATTTCATTTAGTATAATACCCTGTAGGTCTGTGCATGTTGTTGCAAATGGCAAGATTGCATTTTTTTTCATTCTTTTTTATGGCTGAATAGTATTCCATTGTACATATATGGTACATTTTCTTTATTCATCTTGGTTTCCATGTCTTGGCTATTGCAAATAATGTTGCAAGAAATGTAGAGATACCTGTGTGTTTTTGAAATAGTGTTTTCATTTTGGTGGGGGGGCGGGGGATACCCAGTTCTGGAATTACTAGATCATAAGGTAGTTCTATTTTTAATTTGTTGAGAAGTCTCCATACTCTTTCCCTCAATGGCTTCACCAATTTACATTCCTACCAACAGTGCACAGAGGTTTCCTTTTTCTCCACATCCTCACCAATACTTGTTTCTTATCTTTTTGATTTGAGCCATTCTGACGGCTGTGCAGTGGATATCTATCATCACGGTTTGATTTGCATTCCTCTGATGATAAGTGATACTGAACATCTTTTCATGTGTCTCCTGACCATCTGTATGTCTTCTTCGGAAAAATTCAGGTTCTTTGCCCATTTTTAATTTGGATTATTTGAGAATTTTGGTGTTAAATTGTAGAAGTATTATATATATTTCAGATATTAACCCCTTATTTCATACACCATTTGTGAATATGTTCTCCCATTCAGTAGGCTGTCTTTCATCTTGTTGATGGTTTCCTTTGCTGTGCAAAAACTTTTTATGTTGGCATAGTCTCAACACTTTATTTTTGCTTTTGTTTCCCTTGCCTGAGGAGACATATCTAGAAATAGAGTAAGGTTTTCATTCAAAATAGAGGTAGAACTTTATGTGTTATTTGTTGGTACCTACTTTTGTCACTTAAGCAGTGGATGGCAGAAGCTTTGAGCCCATCTGAAACTCCCTTACCCCAGATACTTACCCAGGTGGTTCCTGAAGAGTGTGATTGCACAGGAGCAGGCTTGGTAGGGCTCCCTGACTTGTGCCTGCCCCAGGAAGTGCCTATCCCAGAGGAGCAGGAAGGTCTCCAGGGGCTGATGATTCCCAGTTTTCTCTAGAAAACTGGCCTTAAAGACTTTTCTGCTTGGAGACACCCCAGCCAGGGCCCGGTTGCCATGTGGGACACCTGCTGTCCACAGCTGCTCAGTACACCAGGGTGATAGAGGTCCTCCCAGAAGAGGCCGCTACTGCTGCCCTGCCCCTCGGGACAGATGTGGCCCCTGGGGAAGCCCACTGAGATAGGGGAGTAAGGCTGGGGCGGCACCAATGCGAGGAGAACAGTCTGGATGGAGTAGGAAGGAGTCTTTGGCAGCTCTAGGCCCATCACTAGATGATATACCTTCTTTGGGTCTCCTGTTCATCATCCATGAAAGAAGTGGTTTGAAATCAGTATTACTGAAGGGACTCATCCAGTTCTAATATTTTGTGATTCTTTGGGGAAAACACGGGAAGAAAAGGCTGAAAACTAAAACTTAAATGACCATATACCTGCTGCAGTCTCCTCAGGTTGGAGGAATAAGAGAACCACTTCTTTCCATGTTCATGTGTTTCCCCCGTTTCTGTTCCTTATAAAGCACTTCCAGTCTGCCTGGTTGGTGTAGTTGTCTGAGTCATGTACAGCGTGCCTGCTACCTGCCTCTTGTGATGATGGTAGTTCATAAGACCCAACGTCTGTACGGAGCTTTTCATCTTTCAGGCACGATGACAGCATCTGCCTCCTCACTCTCACAGCATCCTGGTATCAGGAGAGTTCTATTATTAAGTATTTCAGTGGCATTTCATAGTTGCAGAGAGCTTTACAATTCTTGATTGGTTAGACTTTCCAATCCCCAGATAAAAATTCAATTTACTGATGGTGAAACTATGGCCTACAGAGACCAAATGATTTGGCAGAATATCTCCTCTCTTTGTAGGCTCACTTTTCCTACAGTCTACAGAGAGTGGGTTCTGAACCTTCTTGCAGATCTGTCCCTCACATGCCCTGCTCTGAATCTACTACAAGCCTTCCCGGTGGAAGGGAGCGGCCCATGACACTTTGTCACCAGGGAGCCCTTCACCTCGTGCTCTTGCTCTGCTCCGGGAGCCCTTCTGTGTTCTCCACAGCTCAGTCCCTTCCTCTCCAGGGCTTCGCTTCTTGCCGCTACACTGGCATCCATTCTAGAAGGTCTCGCCATCTCTTTAAAAACAAAACCTGTAACCTTGGGTTTTCCTCTAGCTACTTGGCCATTTGTGCCTTTGTTTGCACAGCCAAGCATGTGGGAAAATGGTCTAAATCAAGCGTCAGTGCACTTTTTTTCTTTTTTCTTTTTTTAGATCAGAGAGTAATATTTTGGGTTCTGGGGCTGTATTCTCCCTCAGCCAGTCATCTCTGCCATGGTAGCACTGAAAGCAGCCACGGGCAGTGCTGAAATACATGGGCGTGACAGGGTCCCCAGAAAACATTTGCAAAAACAGGTGGCAGGGTGGAGATATTCAGGGGGCCATGGTTTGCTAACCTCTGGTCTAAGTTATCAGCCTCTTCCTTCACCTCCCAGTTAGTCTTCATCCTTCCACAGCCTCTCTTTCTCTACTGCCATTCTGTGGACACCACTGTCACAAATCACCAGGGACCACTTCACTGCTGAATCCATCTTTGTCTCACGTGGCATCACCTGCGTTTCCGTCCACCACTCCCTTCTCTGCCCTGCTCTCTCCTTGGAGTCTGTGGCACCACCCTCTACCCGTTATCTCCACACTTACAAGATACATATTTGTCTTTGTAGAAATTAGAAATGGGTTTGGCTCAAGGAAATATAGTATTAAATATAGTATTAAAGTATTAAGAATAGCTTAAACAAATAGGAATGAATATTTCTTGCATAATAAGACCTGAGGTGGACGGTTGCAGTAGCTTCATCAGCCCTAATCTGTTAAGCCATTATCACTAATTCTCTCAGCCTTTTTTATTATTATTTTAAATTTTATTTATTTATTTGACAGAGAGAGGGGCAGCAAAAGAGGGAACATAAGCAGGGAGAGTGGGAGAAGGAGAAGCAGGCTTCCTTCAGAGCAGAGAGCCTGATGCGGGGCTCAATCCCAGGACCCTGGAATCTTGACCTGAGCCAAAGGCAGACGCTTAATGACTGAGCCACTTACG
The DNA here is from genome assembly GCF_002288905.1 of Enhydra lutris kenyoni. NCBI lineage: Eukaryota > Metazoa > Chordata > Mammalia > Carnivora > Mustelidae > Enhydra > Enhydra lutris. The sequence continues at coordinate 30,884,398 of NW_019154092.1, read as the reverse complement.
TGCCCCTCAGCCTTGTCTTTTAAGGGGCCAAATGACTGCTACAGCCCCACCTGTCACCTGCAAGCTCAGGGCAGGAAGAAGTAAGGGAAGTTGCCAGTTGTATCTGTCACCTTTTAATAGGGGAACAAAAGTTTTTCTAGAGCCCCCCCACTTATTGGACTTGGATTTACATTTTAATGTCCTGCACTTATTGTAGAGGAGGGCCTAAAAACAAGTATTGAACTGGGCACATTGCCATCTCAGACAAAATTAGGGTTCTGTCAAGGAGGAAGATGGATTTAAGTAAGTAATTCATGCCACAGCCTTCTCTGTACCTAGCCTCATTCCTTTCGGTTCTTAGTGCCCAGAATGGTATTTATTCCATAACACTTAAAAAAATTTTTTTATCTTTACTAAATGAGTGAAATAGATAAAATGCAAAGGTCATAAAGAATATAGAACTTTCCTGAGGTGACCCACCTTCATTTCCATAAGCATTTTTTAATTTCGGCTCCAAGAATCAGGCTGCACAGCCAATGTCTCAGAATCAAGAAGGCTGCAGGGGCCAGGCCTTCTCCCACAAATTCCCCCAGGTGTAGAAACCTTTTGACTAGTTAAACCAGGGGCATTGCTGTTGGAAGGCTGTCTCTCTTGGCTGATGTCTGTCATATATAGAATTTCACCAGGACATGTGGTGCCCCAGGCCAATACTTACATATTTTTTCATCATGCATGTTTAGAGGAAGACTTGATGGTTGTATGCAGAAAGGATTGGCGGGTGGGGAGAGTATGTTGCCTTTCCTCTGGGTCTTAAGCAACTCAGACCCAGACTTTCATAGGGCACCACCAAGACAAAGGTTCCAGTTAACTAGCCCCCCCCTTTTAGGTGGGAGTTTGAGGATGTATTTGAGAATTCACTTGGAGGTCTCTCACTAGGCCTTCACAGCCCATCCATGTTTTCCTTTTACTACATGGGACATCCTCCCTGAGAAGAGTTTTGGTAGAGGGAGTTGTCCTCACCGCCTCAGTTTCCAGTTTGATTTTAGTGCAGTGGGCATCCTGGGCAGTTCCTTCTCTGCTGTGGTTGCAAATGGGGCACGTGGAGTGCCTGCCCACATGGACAAGCACTTTGAGAAACATGAATTTCTGTGCCGTAGCCCCTTTGCCTGCCTGATCCTACATCTTCTGCCCAGCCCACTTCCCCAGTACAGTGCCCTCTGAAAAGGAGGGAGCAGTGGGGGAAGCAGGGGAAAGTGGACAGCTCTTAGCCATTCCCTCCAGGCTCAGGCAGTGCTCAGGAAGGTTTTCTAGAAATGAAGCTGATAGCTCCCAAAATACCAGAGTGTATGCAGCAGTCACACAGCTTGTGGTGGCCTCTGTCTAGCGTAGCTTAAGGAGGCTATTGTAGTTAGCTGCTTTAGGAGAAGAAAAGAAAAACAAAAATTGGGATCTCTGTGACAGAATCAGCATTGGGCTACAGAGATTGCTGTATCGTGTTGATGCCACCTTATTATTTCAGAAACTGGTCAGCAGTGAGATTCTCCTTCTTGACTTTCTCCCCAAATCCTCCTTCCAAGCCTGATACCCCCTCTTTCATTCACTTTCTGCTTATCTTCCCCATACCCCACAAAATAAAGACATCATGAACCTGGTGGGGAGAAGCCCTCTGAAGTTGGCAGATTCTTACCTACAGAAGAGCACTCTCTTTCCGATTGGGCAGAGAGAAATTAAATTGTCAGTAGCTCCAAGTCACCTGCCAGGGTAGAGGAGCCACCTAAAAGTGTACCCTGAGAGCCCCACTCCGAAGGAAGGGACTGAAACCCTGCAGGACCAGCCACAATCTGGGGTGCCCTGTGGTGAGGTTTGCAGCCAGGAAGCAACAGAGCCATGGCCCACAGTAATTTTTATAAGAATGACAGTGCAGGCTTAAGATTTTTATGAACTTGGTCTACTTGACATTTTGTATGTTTATATTAGTATTTCAATGTATGAAAATTTGATTTCACTGATTTTTGTTCTGTGTTTATGAATCCTAATAATTTTTTCTGTGACGCCACAAAATAATACCAGAATTTCTTCTTTGAGTAAAATAAATACCATAATAAATACTACAATCATTTCTACTGGAATTCTCCAGCTTAACTTACAAGATGACCAATGCCACCTTAGCTCTTCTCAACTAGGATTTCATGGAATCCAGGTTAGAAAGGCTGATAGGCCGTTGTTTTCACATCTCTACCACTAGGTGGCACTAGGGACCAAAAATCTCAGAGTAGATGCTAGACTTAGCCGGTGACAGAAGGAACAAGGATTTTGTCAGAACACTGAAAGTTGTAGGCTTCCTGTGCTAGGGTTCTGGGGATGGGAGAAAGTCACTCTGTATACACACTTTTTCTCTCTGAGAGCACATAGGATGTGCCATTCAGGAGGCCCTAGGAACAAGTCCAGGCAACTTACTAGGTAGGAAAATAAGTTAGCTGAGAAGTCTGAGAAGGCTTTAGGTTGCGCATCTGTGAAATTGGGAACTAGATGGCAAAAGATCAAACAAAATTGATCACAATGTGTATTTTCATTCATAGATCAGGGAAATGAAAAACCCATTTCATTAAAATGACAGCTATTGTGAATATAATAATTTTAAAACGCTGCTTAAAATCACATACAAGGTTGAAGTTTTCTTCTCACCTACGTTTCTTGAAGATGCTGTTCTAAAATCTTAATTACCTGCCAAGCTCACACCCCCTCCTGCCTCCGGTGGTTTTTTAGACTGTCTTAGAGATTATTCTTGAAATTGGATTCAGAGAGTTTGGGCAGCCTCACAGTCACTCAGCTAGTGGCAGAATTGGAAAGTAAATTCAGATTGTCCTGCTAGGTTCTAACTTGTGTGCATCGCCTGCCTAGAACTGACCAGCAATTTGATCTAGAGCGGTGTTCAGTATCTCATCTCACAAGGGGTCCAATAAGCCAAAAGTTTTGCGTGGAGTTACTGATATGTTCCCCTTCTGTCTATAACCATGATAAGAAGCCAGCCCGAAGGGTCCAGGAAAGGGAGTGAAGAACCTGTCCTTCTGTCCACTCCAAAGGCTAGGGAAGATGATCAGGCATGTGCACAGATGTGAGTTACTTGGAACTTAGGGTGTGCTCCTGGGACCTCTTGAAAGGATACTAAGCTATTTCTTTATTCTTTTCCGTTACCAGATTGGATGATTTGCTATCCATATGAAACAGTTGTTCATGTTCTGTTGTACATTTTTACTTTCTAAGAACTTTCAGAACTCTTAGGTTCATTTCATTAAATGTTCTAGAAGTCTGTACTCTTTGAAGATGTTCTCATTTATCCAATAATTTGTTTCGGAAGGTAATTTAGGAGCATGGGTCTGGAATTTATGGCAGCGATCGTTTTCCTTCAATATCATCAGAACTTTGCCTAGATTTTCCTCTCAAAGGTTGTTCCTTCTAATCTTCCTCCTTAGCTTCTCCTTTAGGTTTTTCTCCAGCTAACATCTCTGCCTGGAGGCATTGTCAGGTCCAAGCAGGTACCTACACTGTCTTATCTGATGAGGCAAAACAGAGATCCAACTGGTGACTGTCCTGTAGACTCTCCCTCTCTAACAGAGTTGTTTTTGTTTTAAATGTTAGTGAGATATAATTGACATACATTATTGTGTTAGTTTTAGAGGTAGAACGTAATAGTTTGAGAGAGATATATATGTAATAATTGATATATATATCCACACAATGATTACCATAATCATACCATAACTTGCATCATCACACATACTTCTAAGTTTTACTTTTCTTATAATGAGAATTCTTAAGATTAACACTCCTAGCAACTTTTCAAACACACAGTACAGTATTGTCAACTGCAGTCCCCTTGCTGTATTTTATATCCCCCGACTTATTTATAACAGGAAATTCGTCCTTTTTGACTCATTGTTCCCCACTCCTCACCAAGCTAGGAATTTGCTTGTTTGTTTAGATTCCACATGTGAGTGAAATCATGCAGTATTTGTCTGATTTTTTCACTTAGCATAATGCCCTTGAGATGGAGCCACGTTGTCACAAATGGCAAGATTTCATTCTTTTTATGGCTGAATTATATTCCAGTGTGTGTGTATGTCTCTGTGTGTATGTATACCGTACTTTCTTTATTCAGCCATTGGTGGACACTTGGTTTTTTTCCATATCTTGGCTGTTACACACAGTGCTACACAGAAACAGGGATGCATAGGTCTTTTTGAATTCACGTTTTTGTTTTCTTTACATAAATACCCAGAAGTGGAATTGCTGCATCATATGGTGGTTCCTATTACTAATTTTTTGAAGAAAGTCCATGCTGTTTTCCATGGTGACCACACCAGTTTATATTCCCACCTGCAGTGCACAAGCATCCCCTTTTCTCCACATCCTCGCGAACACTTGTTTGTGTTTTTGATTTAGCCATTCTAACATGTGTTAGATGCCACCTCGCTGTGATTTCAGTTTGCATTTCCCTGATGATTAGTGATGTTGAGCACCTTTTCATACACGGACTGTCCATCTGTATGTCTTATTTGGATGTCTATTTAGTTCCTCAATCCATTTGTAAATTGGATTTTTTTTTCTACTGAGTTGTAGGAGTTCTTTATATATTTTAGATACTGACCCCATATCAGGTAAATGAGTTGCAAATATTTTCTCCCATTTACTAGGTTACCTTTTCATTATGTTGTTGATTTCCTATGCTGTACATAACAAGTGAAATATCCCACTTGCTTATTTTAGTTTTTGTTGTCTTCTTCTGGTGCCAGATAGAAAAAAACATTGCCAACACCAGTGTCAAGGAGTTTACCCTGTGTGCTTTGTTCTAGGAGTTTTATAGTTTTAGGTCTTATATTCAACTCTTGAATCCATTTTGAGTTGATTATTGTATACGGTGTATGGTGAGTTAGTGGCTGAATTAGTTCTTTTGCATGTGGCTCTCCAGTTTTCCCAACACTATTTTTTGAAGAAGCTGTCCTTTCTGCATTGTATTTTCTTGGTTCCTTTATCAGAAATTAATTGACCACGTATGGGCGGGTTTATTTCTGGGCACTCTTGATCTGTGTGTTTGTTTTTATGGCAGTACCACTGAATTTTAAATATAATAGCTTTGTAACATAGTTTGAAATAAAAAACTGTAATGCCTTTAGCTTTGTTCTTTTTTCTCAAGATTGCTTTGGCTCTTTGGGTCTTCTGTGATTCCATACAGACTTTAGGACTGTTTTTTTCTGTTTCTGTGAAAAACATCATTGGAATTTGAATAGGGATTGTATCCGTATTCTTCCAGTCCATGAACATGATATCTTTTCTTTTTTTTTGAATTTTCTTCTATTTCTTTTATTAGTGTCATAGGAATTTCAGTGTATAGGTCTTTCACTTCCTTCATTAAATTTATTCCTAGGTATATTATTATTTTTAATATAGTTGTAAATGAGGTTGTTTTCTTAATTTCTCTTTCTGATAGTTTGTTACTAGTGTATAGAAATGCGGTTGATTTTTGTATATTGCTTTTGTATCCTGCAATTTTACTGAATTTGGTTATTCTAATAGTTTTTTTTTTTTTTGATGCGGTCTTTAGAGTTTTCTCTAAATAATAGGTCATTTGTAGATAAAGATTGTTTTCTTTCTTCCATTCTGATTTATATGCCTTTTGTTGCTTTTTCTTGTCTGATTTTTCTGGCTCTGGCTTCTAGTACTATATCTAGAGCGGGCATCATTGTGTTGTTCCTGACCTTAAAGGAAAAGCTTTCAGCTTCTCATTGAGTATGATGTTTGATGTGGTTTGTCATATATAGCCTTTATTTTTTTTTATATATATATATACAGCCTTCATTATGTTGAGGTATGTTCTCTCCCTACCCACTTTGTTGAAAGTTTTTATTATGAATATATATTGAATTTTGTCAAATGCCTTTTCTGAAACTACTGAGATGATCATATGATTTTTTTTTTTTTTTTTTTAGATTTTTTTACTTATTTATTTGACAGAGAGAGATCACAAGTAGACAGAGAGGCAGGCAGAGAGAGAGAGAGGGAAGCAGGCTCCCTGCCGAGCAGAGAGCCTGATGCGGGACTCGATCCCAGGACCCTGAGATCATGACCTGAGCCGAAGGCAGCTGCTTAACCCACTGAGCCACCCAGGCGCCCCGATCATATGATTTTTATACTTAATTTTGTTAATGTGGTAAATCACATTAATTTTTCAATGTTGAACGATCCTTTCATGTCTGGAATAATCCTGCTTGATCATAGTGTGTGATCCTTTTATGTATTGTTGGTTTAGGTTTGCTAATACTTGGTTGAGGATTTTTGCATCTATGTTCAGCAGGATTATTGGCCTGTGATTTTCTTTTCTTATAGTGCCTGTGTCTAGTTTTGGTTATAAGGTAATGCCAGCCTCATAAAATGAGTTTGGAATTGTTTGAGAAGGATTTGTATTAATAATTATTTAAATGTTTGGTAGAATTTAGTTATGAAGCCATCTGGTCCCAGACTTTTGTTTGGAGGTTTTCGTTACAGATTCAATCTCCTTAGTAGTAATTTGCCTGTTTAGATTTTCTGTTTCTTCATGATTCAGTCTTAGTAGGTTGAATGTTTCTAGGAATTTGTCCATTCTAGGTTTTCCAGTTTGTTGGTGTATAATTACTTGCATTAGTTTTTCTCATCCTTTGTGTTTCTGTGGTATCTCTTATAATGTCTTCTTTTTCATTTCTGATTTGAGTCCTCTTTTTGTCTTGGGAATTCTAGCTAAAGGTTTATCTATTTTATTGTTTTTTTTAAGAAGCTCTTAGTTTCACTGATATTTTCTGTCATCTTATTCTTTATTTCATTTATTTTTCCTCTAATCTGCTATTTCCTTTCTTTTCTTAATTTAGGCTTAATTTAGGCTTCATCTTTTTCCAGTTCTTGAGACATAAATTTAGATTGCTTATTATAGGTCTTTTTTGTTTCTTATATAGGCTTTTCTTATTATCTTCTCATATAACTTCCCTCATAGACCTACTTTTGCTAAGTTCCTACGTTTGGGCATGTTGTATTTCCATTTTCATTTGTCACAAGATATTTTTTATTTCTCTTTTTTATTTCTTTTTTGAGCCATTGGTTGTTCTGAGCAAGTTATTTAATTTCTGCATATTTTGTGAACTTTCCAGTCTTTATCTAATTGATTTTTAGCTTCATACCATTGTGATTAGAAAGATACTTGATACGATTTCAGTCTTTTTAAATTTATTAAGACTTGTTTTGGGGCCTAACATATGATCTGTCCTGAAGAATGTTTCATGTGTGCTTGAGAAAAATGTGTATTCTGCTTGTGGATGTAATGTTCTGTGTCTATTAAATTCATCTGGTCTAATGTTCATTTAAGTCCAGTGTCTATTGATTTGCTGTCTGGATAATCTATTCATTGATGAAAATGGGTATTGAAGACTCCTATTATTATTGTATTGCTGTCTATTTCTCCCTTTAGGCCTACTAATAATTTGATTTATATATTTAAGTGCTCCTGTATTTGGTGCATAAATATCCTCGTTTGTTTCCTAGTACAGTCTTTGTCTTAAAGTATATTTTTTTGCTGATAACAGGTAAAGCTACCTCTGTTTTTGTGACTTCTGTTTGCATGAAATGTCTGTTTCCATCCCTTCACTTTGAATCTCTGTGTGTCCTTAAAGCTGAATCTAGTCTCATCTAGGCAGCATATAGTTGGGCTTGTTTTTAAATCCAGTTAACCCTATGTCTTTTTTTTCTTTAATAGTTGACATACAGTATTGTATTAGTTTTAGGTGTGTAATGTAATGATTTGAAATTTATATACATTATGAGATGATCACCACGATAAGTTCTCTTTACCATCTGTCGTTATACAAAGTTGCTACAGTATTATTGACTGTATTCCCTAATGTACTGTATATCCTTATGATTTATTTGTTACACCTGTAAGTTGTACCTCTATCCCTTTTACCTATTTTGTCCATTCCTTACTGCCCTCCTCTCTGGCAATTACCAATTTGTTCTCTGCATTTATAAGTCTGTTTCTATTTTGTTTTGTTCATTTTCTTTTATTTTTTAGATTCCATATATAAATGAAATCATATGGTATTTGTTTTTCTCTGATTTATTTCACTTAGTATAATTTCCCTTTAGGTCTATCTATTTTGTTGCAAATGGTAAGATTTCATTCTTTCCTATGGCTAAATAAATATTCCACTGTGTTCATTTTTAATTGAATTATTTGGGGCTTTTTGGGGTTCAGTTGTATGTATGTAATATCCAAAATTTATGGATTTTGGATATTAACCCCTTACTGGATATATCATTTGCAAATATTATCTCCCTTTTCTTTTTGTTGATGTTTTCCTTTGCTGTTCATTTTTTTAGTTTGATGTAGTCCTATTTTGTTTATTTTTGTTTTATTGCTCTTGTCTGAGGAAACATCCAAAAAATTGTGGCTGAGACCAATGTCCAAGAGTTTCCACGTGTTTTCTTTTAAGACTCTTACAGTTTCAGGTCTTACATTTAAGTCTTTAATCCATTTTGAGGTAAATTCTGTGTATTGTGTGAGAAAGTGGTTCAGTTCCACTGTTTTGCATGTGGCTGTCCAGTTTTCCCAGCAGCATTTGTTGAAGAGACTCTTTTCTCCCCATTGTACATTCTTTACACCTTTGTTGTAGATTAATTAACCATACAGGTATAGGTCTATTTCTGGACTCTCTATTCTCGTTCTATTGGTCTATGTGTCTGCTTTTGTGCCAGTATCCTATGGTTTGGATTACTATAGCTTTGTAGTATAGTTTGCACTCCAGGAGTGTGATACCTCCTGCTTTGTTATTTCTCAAGATTGCTTTGGTTATTTGGGGTCTTTTGTGGTTCCATACAAATTTTAGGATTGTTTGTTTTAGTTCTGTGAAAAATCCCATTGGTATTTTTATAGGAATTGTATCAAATCTGTAGATTTCTTTGCATCATTTGGACATTTTAGCAATTCTGATTTTTGATCCATTAGCATGGTATCTTTCCATTTACTTCTGTCATCTTCAGTTATTTTAATCAGTGTTAGATAGTTTTCAGAGTATGAGTCATTCACCTCCTATGTTTATTTTTAGGTATTCTTTTTGATGAAATTGCGTATACGATTTTTTTTTTAATTTCTCTTCCTGATTGGTAGTAGTGTATTGAAATTTCTTTATGTTAATTTTGTATCTTGCAACTTTACTGAATTTATTTATCATGTCTAATGGTTTTTTGGGTAAGTCTTTAAAGTTTTGTGTAGACAGTATCATGTCATCTGCAAATAGTTCAGTTTTACATATTTCTTACCAACTTTAGATACTTTTTATTTCTTTTGTTGTTGGATTTCAGGTACTATGTTGAACAAAAGTAGTGAGAGCAGGCATTCTTGACTCATTCCTGAGCTTAGAGGAAAAGATTTCAGCATTTTACTACTAGTGTGAAGCTTGCTGTGGGTTTGTTATACATGACCATAATTATGTGGAGGTATGTTTCCTCTATACTCACTTTCTTGAGAGTTTTTATCATAAATGAATGTTGAATTTTGTCAGGCTCTTCTTTTGCATCTTCTGAGATGATCATATGAGTTTTATCCTTCATTTTGTTAACGTGGTATAACACATTGGTTGATTTATGGATACCAAACTACCCTTTCATCCCTGGAATAAATCCCACATGATCATGGCATATGATCCTTTAAATGTATCATTGAATTCAGTTTGCCATATTTTGTTAAAGATTTTTGTGTCTGTGTTCATTAGGAAATTTATCTAGTTTGGGTGTCAGGGTCTTGTACAATGAATTAGGAAGTGTTCTTTCCTCTTTAATTTTTTTGAAATAGTTTGAGAAGTGTAGGTATTGGGTATTAACTCTTCTTTAAGTGTTTGGTAGCATTCACCTGCCATCTGGTTCTGGAGTTTTGTTTGCAGTGAGGCTTTTTATTACTGACTCAATTTTATTACTGGTTATTGCTGAGTTTTTCTCTATCTTCCGGATTCACTCTTGGAAGATTGTATGTTTCTAGAAATATATCCATTTCTTCTAGATTGTCTAATTTGCTGGCATGTAATTATTTATGGTAGTATTTTGTAATCCTTTGTATTTCTGTGGTTTCAGCTGTAATTTCTCTTTCATTTTTGTTTTTATTTGGTCCCTCTATTTTCCTTTGATGATTCTCACTAAAGGTATATCAATTTATCCTTTCAAAGAATGAGGTGTAGGTTTCAGTTATCTTTATAATTTTTTACTTTTTTAGACTATTTCATTAATTTTAGCTCCAGTCTTTATTACTTTCTTCCTTCTACTATATTGGACCTTCATTTGTTCTTTTTCCACTTCCTTTAGGTATAAAGTTAGACTGTTTATTTGAGATTTTTTCTTGTTTCTTGAGTTAGGTCTCCATCACTATAAGCTTCCTTCTGACATCAGTTTTTGCTACATCTCATGTATTTTGGAATGTTTTGTTTTCATTTTTATTAGTTACAAAGTATTTTTTGATTTCCTCTTTGAGTTCTTTGTTGGTTGTGTACTATAGTGGTGTTTGGCCTCCCATGTGTTTGTGTTTTTCTCCAGGTTTCTTTTCCTTATTATTGATTTCTAGTTTTATACCATAGTTGTTTTAAAAGATGCTTGATATGATTTTAGTCTTCCCAAATTTTTGAGATTGGTTTTTGTGGCCTAACATGTGATATGTCCTGAAGAATGTTTCATGTGCACTTAAAAAGCATGTGTATTCTCTGTTTTTAGATGGAATGTTCTGTATGTATCTATTAAGTACATCTGGTCTAATGTGTCATTTAAGGCCACTGTTCTGTTGATTTTCTTTCTGGCTGATGTATCCACTGATGCATGTGAGGGTGTTAAAATCCCCTAATATTATTGTATTACTGTCCATTTTTCCCTTTAGGTCTGTTAATATTTCCTTTACATGGTTAGGTTCTCCCATGTTGGGCCCATAGATATTTGCAGTTGTATCTTGTTGAATCTTTACCATTATGTAATCTTCTTTTTCCTCTTTTTACAGTCTCGGTTTTAATGATTCAAGTATTGCTACCCCATCTTTTATTTTCATTTCCATTTATATGGAATATCTTTTTCCATCCCTTCACTTTCAGTCCTTGTGTGTCCTTAGGTCTGAAATGAGTCTCCTATAGGCAGCATATATATGAGTCTTGTTGGTGTTTTTTAATCTATCCAGCTGCTGTATGTCTTTTGATTGGAACATTTAGTTGATTTACATTTAAAGTAATTTTTTAAGTTTTTATTTTAATTCCTTTAGTGAACATACACTGTTTTATTAGTTTCAGGTGTACAATATAGTGATTGAGCACTTGTATACATCACTCAATACTTATCACAAGTGCACTTCTTAATCATCATCTATTTCACCCATCCTCCCATCCCCCTCCCCTCTGGTAACCTTCAGTCTTTTATAATTAAGAATCTTTTTCTTGATTTGTCTCTTTCTCTTTTTTTTCTCCTTGGATCATCTGTTTTGTTTCTTAAATTCCACATATGAGTGAAATCATATGGTATTTGTCTTTCTCTGACTCACTTATTTTGTTTTATTATGATATGTTCTAGCTCCATCCATGTCATTGCAAATAGAAAGATTTCATTCTTTTTTATGACTGAATAACGTCTACCTATATTCATATATATATATTCATATATACACACACACACACACATCCTGCATCTTTATCCATTCATCAGTCGATGGACACTTGGGCTGCTGTCATATCATGGCTATTGTAAATAATACTGCTATATAAATGTGGGGGTGTATGTATCCCTTTGAATTAGTGTTTTTTGTGTTTTTTTTTTTAATTCTTTGGGTAAATACCCAATAGTGTGATTGCTGGATTGTAGGCTAGTTCCATTTTTAACTTTTTGGGGAACCTCCATACTGTTTTCCACAGTGGCTGTACCAGTTTGGATTCCCACTACCAGTTTGGATTCCCACTACCAGTATTCCACATCCTCACCAACACCTCTTATTTCTTGTGGTATTAATTTTAGATATATATATACATATATGTATTTTTAAAGATTTTATTTATTTGTCAGAGAGATAGTACACACAAGCAGGCAGAGAGGCAAGCAGAGAGAGAGGAGGAAGCAGGCTCCCCGCCGAGCAAGGAGCCCGATGTGGGACTTGATCCCAGGACCTCAGGATCATGACCTGAGCCGAAGGCAGCGGCCTAACCAACTGAGCCACCCAGGTGTCCCTAATTTTAGATATTCTGATAGGTGTGAGATGATATCTCCTTGTAGTTTTGATTTGCATTTCCCTGATACTGATGTTGAACATCTTTTCATGGGTCTTTTAGCCAACTGTATGTCTTCTTTGGAGAAATGTCTCTTCCTGTGTTCTGCCCATTTTTAAATTGGATTGTTTGTTTTTTGGATATTGAGTTGGAAAGTTCTATATTTGGGATGCCAACCCTTTACTGGATATGTGATTTGCAAATATTTTCTCTCATTCTGAAGGTTGCTTCTTAATTTTGTTTATTGTTTCCTTTGCTGTACAGAAGCCTTTTATTTTGATGTAGCCCAATAGTTAATTTTGGTTTTATCTTGTCTTAGGAGATATATCTAGAAAAATGTTGCTTACAGCCTATGTCAGAGAGATTACTGCCTGTTTTCTTCTAGGGTGTTTATGGTTTTAAGTATCACATTTAGGTCCTTAATGCATTTTTTTTTTAAGGTTTTATTTATTTGACAGCCAGAGATCACAAGTAGGCAGAGAGGCAGACAGAGAGAGGGGGGGAGGCAGGCTCCCTGCTGAGCAGAGAGCCCGATGCGGGGCTTGATCCCAGGACCCCGGGATCGCGACCCGAGCCAAAGGCAGAGGCTTTAACCCACTGAGCCGACCCAGGCGCCCCCCTTAATGCATTTTTAATTTGTTTTTGTATATGATGTAGGAAAATGGTCCAGTTATTTTCTTTATTACATCACTGTCCAGTTCTCCCAATACCATTTGTTAAAAAGACTCTCTTTTTCACATTGTTTATTCTTTCCTGCTTTGCCAAAGATTTATTGACCATATGGTTGTGGGTTTATTTCTGAGATTTCTGTTCTGTCCTGTTCATCTGTGTGTCTTTTATTGGTGGCGGTGCTATATGCTTTGATGATTACAGCTTTGTAATATAGCCTGAAGTCTGGCTATACTTGGTTTTCTTTTTTCAACATTACTTTGGCTCTTCAGCATCTTTTCTGGTTCTACCACATCAATAAAAGAAAGGACAAGAACCATATGATCTCCTCAATAGATGAAGAAAAAGCATTTGACAAAATACAACATCCTTTCTTGATTAAAAACTCCACAGTGTAGTGTAGAAGGAACATATCTCAACATCATAAAGGCCATGTACAAAAAACCCACGGAGAATATCATCCTCAGTGGGGGAAAACTGACAGCTTTTCCCCTAAGGTCAGGAACAAGGAAGGGATGTCCACTCTTAACACTGTTGTTTAGCATAGTACTGGAAGTCCTAGCCTCAGCAATCAGACAAAAAAAGAAATAAAAGGCATGCAGATTGGCAAAGAAAAAGTTAAACTTTCACTCTTCACAGACAACATAATACTCTATGTAGAAAACCCAAAAGAAAACCCAAAATTGCTAGAACTGATGCAAGAATTCAGCAAAGTCAAAGGATATCAAATCAATGCACAGAAATCATGTGCATCTCTATACACTGACAATGAGGCAGAAGAAAGAGAAATCAAGGAATTGATCCCATTTATAATTGTGCCCCAAACCGTAAGATACCTAAGAATAAACCTAACCAAAGAGGTAAAGGATCTGTATTCTGAAAACTACAGAACACTTACAAAAGAAATTGATGAAGACAACAAAGAAATGGAAAAACATTCCATGCTCATGGATTAGAAGAACAAATATTAAAATGTCTATACTGTCCAAAGCAATCTAGACATTTAGTGCAATCCTTATCAAAATACAATCAACGTTTTTCACAAAAAAAGAACAATCATAAAATTTGTGTGGACCATTGTGTTTTCATTTTCATTTGTTTCCATGTGCTTTTTTATTTCTTCTTTGATTTCCTGGTTGACCTCTTTATTATTTGGTAGCATGCTTTTTAACCTCCACCTTTCTGTGGTCTTTCCAGATTTTTTCTTGTTGTTGACTTCTAGTTTCATAGTGTTGTCCTTGGAAAATATGCATGGTATGATTTCGATCTTGAATTAGTTGAGGTTTGTTTTGTGGGCTGATATGTGATCTATTCTGGAGAATGTTCTGTATACACTTGAAAAGAATGTGTATTCTGCTGTTTAAGGATGGAATGTTCTGAATATATGAGTTAATGCATCTGTTCCAGTGTCTCATTCAAAGTCGTTAACTTGTTGAGATTGATGTACATGGAATGTTAAAGTCTCCTATTGTTACTATATTAGCGATTATTTCCTTTATGTTTGTTACTAACTGTTGTATGTATTTGGGTGTTCATATATTGGGTGCATAAATATTTAAAATTGTTTCATCTTCTTGTTGGATTGTCCCTTTATTACTATATAATATCCTTCTTTGTCTCTTGTTACAGTCTTTTTCAAAATTTTTTTAAAAAATTTATGACAGAGAAAGAGATAGTGAGAGAGGGAACACAAGCACAGGGGAGCTGGAGAGGGAGAAAGAGGCTCCCTGCTGAGCAGGAAGCCCGATATGGGGCTTGATCCCAAGACGCTGGGATCATGACCTGACCCAAAGACAGTAACAACTGAGCCACCCAGGCACCCCTACAGTCTTTTTTATTTTATTAACATATAATGTATTATTTGCCCCAGGGGTACAGGTCTGTGATTCATCAGTCTCACACCATTCGCAGCACTCACCATAGCACATAGCCTTCCCAGTGTTCATCACCCAGCCACCCCATCCCTCCCACCCACCTCCACTCCAGCAACCCTCATTTTGTTGCCTGAGATCAAGAGTCTCTTATGGCTTGTCTCCCTTTCTGGTTTTCTTGTGTTTCATTTTTCTTTCCCTACTTCTATGATCCTCTGCCTTGTTTCTCAAATTCCTCATATCAGTGAGATCATATGATAATTGTCTTTCTCTGATTAATTTATTTCGCTTAGCAAAATACCCTCTAGTTCAATCCATGTCATTGCAACGGGCAAGATTTCTTTTTTGATGGCTGCATAATATTTCATTTTGTGTGTGTGTGTGTGTGTGTGTGTGTGTGTGTGTGTGTGTGTTTGTATATCACATCTTCTTTAGCCATTCATCTGTTAATGGACATCTAGGCTCTTTCCATAGTTCAGCTGTTGTGGATATAGCTGCTATAAACATTGAGGTGCACATGCCCCTTTGGATCACTACATTTGTATCTCTAGGGTAAATACCTAGTATTGTAATTGCTGGGTCATAGCATAGCTCTGTTTTCAACTTTTTTTTTAAGATTTTATTTATTTATTTGACAGACAGAGATCACAAGTAGGCAGAGAGGCAGGCAGAGAGAGTAGAGGAAGCAGGCTTCCTGCTGAGCAGAGAGCCTGATGCAGGGCTCGATCCCAGGACCCTGGGACCATGACCTGAGCCGAAGGCAGGGGCTTTAACCCACTGAGCCACCCAGGTGCCCCTGTTTTCAACTTTTTGAGGAATCTCCATACTGTTTTCCAGAGTGGCCGCACCAGCTTGCATTCCCACCAGTAGTGTAGGAGGGTTCACCATTCTCTACATCCTTGCCAGCATCTGTCGTTTCCTGACTTGTTGATTTTAGCCATCTGACTGGTGTGGGGTGGTATCTCATCGAGGATTTGATTTGTATTTCCCTGATGTTGATTGATGTTGAGCAATTTTTCATGGGTATTTTGGCCATTTGTATATCTTCTTTGCAGAAATGTCTGTTCATGTCTTCTGCCCATTTCTTGACTGTATTTCTTCTTCTTTAGGTGTTGAGTTCTTTATAGATTTTGGATACCAGCCCTTTATCTAATATGTTATTTGTGGATATCTTCTCCCATTCTGTTGTTTGTCTTTTGGTTTTGTTTACTGTTTCCTTTGCTGTGCAAAAGCTTTGATCTTGAGAAGTCCCAGTAGTTCATTTTTGCCCTTGCTTCCCCTGCCTTTGGCAATGTGTCTAGGAAGAAGTTACTGTGGCAGAGGTTGAAGAGGTTGCTGCCTGTGTTCTTCTCAAGGATTTTGATGGATTCCTGTCTCAAATTTAGGTCCTTCATCCATTTTGAGTCTATTTTTGTGTGTGGTGTAAAGAAATGGTACAGTTTCATTCTTCTGCTTGTGGCTGTCCAATTTTCCCAAAACCATTTGTTGAAGAGACTTTTCTTTTTTTCTGTTGGACATTCTTTCCTGCTTTGTTGAAGATTTGTTGGCCATAGAGTTGAGGGTCCCATTTCTGGGCTCTCTTTTCTGTTCCATTGATCTCTGTGTCTTTTTTTGTTCCAGTACCATACTGTCTTGATGATTACAGCTTTGTAATATAGTTTGAAGTCCAGAATTGTGATTCCACTAGCTTTGATGGGTTTTCTTTTTCAACATTCCTCTGGCTGTTGGCGTTCTTTTCTGATTCCATACAAATTTTAGGATTGTTCGTTCTGTTTCTTTGAAAAAGTTGATGGTATTTTGATAGGGATTTCATTAAATATGTAGATTGTGCTAGGTAGCATAGACATTTTCACAATATTTGTTCTTCCAATCCATGAGCATGGAACGTTTTTCCATTTCTTTATGTCTTCCTCAATTTCTTTTATGAGTATTCTGTAGTTCTCTGAGTACAGATTCTTTACCCCTTTGATTAGATTTATTCCTAGGTATCTCATGGTTGTGGGTGCTATTGTAAATGGGATTGACTCCTTAATATCACTTTCTTCTGTCTTGTTTTTGGTGTGTAGACATGGAACTATTTCTGTGCATTGATTTTTCTGCCACTTTACTGAATTCCTATATGAGTTCTAGCAGTTTTGGGGCGGAATACTTTAGGTTTTCCACATAAAGTATCATATTATCTACAAAGACTGAGAATTTGACTTCTTCTTTGCTGATTTGGATGCCTTTTATTGCTTTTTGTTGTCTGATTGCTGAGGCTGGGACTTCTAGTACTATGTTGAATAACAGTGGTGATAGTTGACATCCCTGCCATGTTCCTGACCTTAGGGGGAAAAGGCTGTTTTTCTCCATTGAGAACTGATGTTCACTGTGGGTTTTTCATTAATGGCTTTTATGATATTGAGGTATATACCCTCTATCCCTACACTGTGAAGAGTTTTAGTCAAGAAAAGATGCTGTACTTTGTCATATGTTTTTACTGTATCTACTGAGATATCATATGGTTCTTATTCTTTCTTTTATTAATGTATTGTATCACATTGATTGATTTATAGGTATTGAACCAACCTTACAGCCCAGGAATAAATCCCACTTGCTCATAGTGAATAATCCTTTTAATGTATTGTTGGATCCTATTGGCTAGGGTTTTGGTAAGAATTTTTGCATCTGTGTTTATCAGGGATATTGGTCTGTAATTCTGCTTTTTGATGGGGTCTTTATCTGGTTTGGGGATCAAGGTAATACTGGCCTCATAAAATGAGTTTGGAAGTTCTCCTTCCATTTCTATTTTTTGGAACAGTTTCAGGAGAATAGGTATTAATTCTTCTTTAAATGTTTGGTAGAATTCCCCTAGAAAGCCATCTGACCCTGGGCTCTTGTTTTTTGGGAGATTTTTGGTGACTGCTTCAACCTCCTTACTGGTTATGGGTCTGTTCAGATTTTCTGTTTCTTCCTGGTTTAGTTTTGGTAGTTTATATGTCTCCAGCATTGCATCCACTTCTAGATTGTCTGATTTGCTGGCATGTAGTTGCTCATCATATTTTCTTATAATTGTTTGTATTTCTTCAGTGTTGGTTGTGATCTTTCCTCTTTCATTCATGATTTTATTAATTTGGGTCCTTTCTCTCTTCTTTTTGATAAGTCTGGCCAGGGGTTTATCAGTCTTATTAATTCTTTCAGAGAACCAGTTCCAGGTTTCATTGATCTGCTCTACTGTTCTTTTGGTTTCTATTTCATTGATTTCTGCTCTGATCTTTACTATTTCTCTTCTGTTGCTGGGTTTAGAGTTTTTTTGCTGTTCTTTCTCCAGCTCCTTTAGGTGTAGGGTTAGGTTGTGTATTTGAGACTTTTCCTGTTTCTTGAGGAAGGCTTGTATTGCTATAAACTTTCCTCTTAGGACCCCCTTTGCTGCATCCCAAAGATTTTGAACAGCTGTGATACCATTTTCATTTGTTTCCCTGAATTTTTTAAATTTGTCTTTAATTTCCTGGTTGACCGATTCATTCTTTAGTAGGATGCTCTTTAGCCTCCATGTATTTGAGTTCTTTCCAACTTCCCTCTTGTGATTGTGTTCTAGTTTCAAAGCATTGTGGTCCAAAAATATGCAGGGAATAACCCCAATTTTTCTTACCTGTTGAGACCTGATTTGTGACCCAGGATGTGATCTATGCTGGAGAATGTTCAACATGCATTAGAGAAGAATGTGTATTCTGCTTTGGGGTGGAATGTTCTGAATATATCTGTGAAATTCATCTGGTCCATTGTGTCATTTAAAGACTTTTATTTCCTTGTTGATCTTCTGCTTATATAATCTGTTCGTTTCAGTAAGGGGGATGTTAAAGTCCCCTATGATTATTATTGTCGATGTGTTTCTTTGATTTTGTTATTAATTGGCTTATATAATTGTCTGCTCCCATGTTAGGGGCATAGATATTTAAAATTATTAGATCATCTTGCTAGATAGAGCCTTTAATTATGATATACTGTCTTTCCTCTATCTTATAGTCTTTGGTTTAAAATCTAATTTGTCTGATATAAGGATTGCCACCCAAGCTTTCTTTTGATGTCCATTACCATGGTAAATTGTTTTCCACCCCCTCACTTTCAATCTGGAGGTGTCTTTGAGTCTAAAATGAGTCTCTAGCAGACAGCATTTTGATGAGCCTTGTGTTTTTTTATCCAGTCTGATACCCTGAGTCTTTTGATGGGGCATTAGGCCCATTTACATTCAGGGTAACTATTGAAAGATAAGAATTTAGTTCCATTGTATTGCCTGTAAGGTGACTGTTACTGTATATTGTCTCTGTTCCTTTCTGGTCTATCTTACTTTTAGGCTCCCTCTTTGCTTAGAGGACCCCTTTCAATATGTCCTGTAGGACTGGTTTGATGTTCACAAATTCTTTTAGGTTTTGTTCATCCTGGAAGCTTTCTATCTCTCATTCTATTTTCAATTACAGCCTAGCTGGATATAGTATTCTTGGCCGCATATTTTTCTCACTTAGTGCTCTGAATATATTATGCCAGTTCTTTCTGGCCTGCCAGGTCTCTGTGGGTAACTCTGCTCTCAATCTAATATTTCTACTGTTGTATGTTACAGACCTCTTGCTGCTTGCAGGATTTTATCTTTGTCTCTGAGACCTGTAAGTTTTACTATTAGCTGTAGTGGTGTTGACCTATTTTTTTTATTGATTTTGAGAGGGGTTCTCTGTGCCCCCTGGATTTTGATGCTTGCTCCCTTCCCCAAATTAAGGAAAATTCTCTGCTATAATTTGCTCCAATATACCTTCTGCCCCTCTTTCTCTTCTTCCGGGATCCAATTCTCCCCTCGTGGTCCAGTATTTATCCTTCTTGTTCTCAGCATCCTTATTTTCCATCATTTGGTCTTCTTTATCACTAATTCTCTCTTCTGCCTCAATTATCCTAGCAGTTAGAGCCGCCATTTTTTAATTGTACCTCATTAATAACCTTTTTGATTTCAACTTGGTTAGATTTTGATTCTTTTATTTCTCCAGAAAGGGATTCTCTAGTATCCTCTACGTTTTTTTTCAAGCCCAGCTAATATCTTCATAATCATCATTCTGAACTCTAGTTCTGACATCTTACTAATAATCGGTATTGATTAGGTCCCTGGCAATTGGTACTGCCTCTTGTTCTTTTTTATTTTTGAGGTGGTTTTTTCCTTTTTATCATTTTGTTCAGAGAAGAATAGATGAATGAGAGAACAAAATGCTAAAATGACTCCCAGAAAAATACACAGTAAACAAATCAGAAGAGACCCAAAACCAGGGGGAAAAGAAAAAGAAAAAAAAAAAAAGAGTATGATCAGGCTGGTGAATAGAACAGAACCACATATTAAATTTTGGGTGTATTTTGGTCTGTTAGAAGAAACTGTCCCCCAAATTTTTAAAGAAAAACATGTAAATATATACAAAAATAAGGGCAAATAAGATGAAGGAATATGACTGTAAAGATGAAAATTTAAAAAGATTTTAAAAAAGGAATTGATAAGAAGTTGGTTGAAAAAAGAAAGGAAAAAAAAAAAAAAGAGAATGTGGTCAGGCAGTAGACTAGAACAAAGCCATACACTATATTTAGGGTATATTTTGGTCTGCTGGAAGAAACTGTATCCCAAAATTTAAAAAAAAGAAATCTTATATATATATACAAAAATAAGGTTAAATACAATGAAAGGGTAGAATTTGACTATAAAAGTGAAAATTAAAAAAGATTTTAAAAAACGAATTGATAAGATGTTGGTTGAAAAAGGAAAGATGAAAAATTCAAAAAAAAAGAAAAAAGTAAAGAAAATTTTAAAAATTAACTTTGAAAGATTAAAGAATCATGAGGGAAAAGCCATGAATTCTATGCACTGTACTCTTCAAGTGCTGGAGTTTTGCAGTTCTTATTG
Source organism: Enhydra lutris kenyoni (assembly GCF_002288905.1). NCBI lineage: Eukaryota > Metazoa > Chordata > Mammalia > Carnivora > Mustelidae > Enhydra > Enhydra lutris. The sequence goes on along the minus strand of NW_019154092.1, from coordinate 30,863,672 downwards.
ATTGGTAAACTTGGTCTTGGCTGGATGTTCTTGCTGATCTTCTGTGGGAGGGGCCTCTTGCAGTGATTCTCAAATGTCTTTGCTGGAGGAGGAATTGCACCGCCCTTGCCAGGGGCTGGGCTAAGTAATCTGTTCAGCTTTGCTCTGTAGCTTTTGTTCCCTGAAAGCTTTCCATATAGCTTTGGAGGACGAGAATGAAAACGGTGGCCTCCCAATCTCTGGACTCCGAGGAGCAGAGAACTTGGGGCCCACTCCTCAGTGGGCCCTGAGAAAAAAAGCGGTCAGTCAGTTCTGTCTCCCTGGTTTCCGGCTGCACTCCGTGTTCACCCGGCCTGTGACTGAGCATTTCTGTCTGGCACATGATCCCGTTTGGAGTTTTCAAACTCAGCAGATTCCTGCAGTACACACCCATGCTGCTCCTCCCCGGGGAGGGAAGGGGTGTCTCCCAGATCTGCCACTTGTTGGGTCCCTGCACAAAGAATAGTGCCCCAGCTGTGCCATGGATCATGGTTTATGGAACCCCAAACTGAGAGTCCACTCCTCTGCTCCATCTTTGCAGCCAGGTTCCCCATTCTGATACTCGGGAGCTCTGCCACAATCAAGTACCTCCGGTCTTTCTGTGATCCCGAAGGTCCTGAGACCACACTGTCCCAGCAAGGGTTCCACCCTTAGCCACTGGAGTGATGTCCCTCAGCAGAGCAGACTTCTAAAAATTCTCATTTTGTGCTTCACTGCTCTATCACTTGCCAGTAGCTGGCTGACAGAGGCTCCCTCCCTCCACGGTCTATCTTCATAAATATTGTCTCAGATTCACTTCTCCACATGTCCTACCTTCCAGAATATGGTCGCTTTTCTGTTCATAGGATTGCTTCCATTCTTTTCTTCGATCTCCTGTTGAGTTTGTAGGTGTTCAGAACAGTTTGATAACTATCTAGGTGAATTCCTGGGGCCAGATGAAATTTAGGTATCCTACTTCACCATCTTGCTCCTCCCCCTCTTGTTAGTCTTTATTTTAAAATTAATTTTGTCTGATGTAAGTGTTGCTATTCCAGCTTTCTTTTGATATCCATTTGCATGATAGACGTTTCTCCATCCCCTCGTTTTCAGTCTGCCAGTGTTTTTAGGGCTAAAATGAGTTTCTTATAGAGAGCATATTGATGGGTCTTGGTTTTCCACCACTTTGCCCCACTGTGTCTTTCTTTTTTTAATATTTTATTTATTTATTTGACAGAGAGAGAGAGCACAGGTAGGCAGAGCAGCAGACAGAGAGAGAGGGGGAAGCAGGCTCCCCACCAAGCAGAGAGCCCGATGCGGGGCTCGATTCCAAGACCCTGGGATCATGAACTGAGCCAAAGGCAGAGGCTTAACCCTCTGAGCCACCCAGGCGCGCCCCCCCTCCACTGTGCCTTTTGATTGTAGCATTTAGTCCATTTATATTCAAAGTAATTATTGAAAATATGTATTTATTGTCATTTTATTATTTGTTTTGTGGTTATTTCTGAAGATTTTCTCTGATCTTGCTTTTCATGTTTTGCTCGTTTTGTTTAGTTATAATTTGGATTTCTTTCTTTTTGTACTTTGCATATTTACTGGTGGCTTTTGGTATGTATGGTTACCATTAGGTTTATATATAATCTCTTTTGCATATAGCAGTGTATATTAAGTTGATTGTCGTTTACATTTGGACCCATTCTTTACTCTCTTCCTCTCCATGTATTGGGTATATGTTGTCCTTTTTACATCCTTCTATCTTGTGAATTCTTTGACTCATTTTTTTTACGGCAATATTCATTTTCACTGCTTTTGTGCTTTCTGCCTCTATACTGTCACTGGTCTCTCCTTTTTACCCAGAGAGTCCCCTTTGATATTTCTTTTAGGGCTAGTTTAGTGATTATGAACTCCATTAGTTTTCTGTTTGGGCAACTCTCTCTGCTTCTATTCTGCATGATAGCCTCACTGGATAGTCTATTCTTGGCTGCAGATTTTTCCCATTCAGCACGTTGAGTGCCACTTCCTTTTTTCTTGGAAAGTTTCTGCTGAAAAATTCCCTCCTAGCCTTCTAGGTTTTCCCTTGTATGTGACTGTCTTCTTTTGTCTTCCTGTTTTTTTTTTTAATCACCCCAGTTTGCTAATTTATTGATAATATGTCTTAGTGGGGAACTGCTTTCGTTGATTTTGATGGGAGTTTTCTCTGCCTCCTGGATCTGGAGATTTGTTTTCTTTCCCAGATTAGGGAAGTTTTTAGCTATTGTTTTGTCAAATAAATTCTCTTCCCCCTTTTCTCTGTCTTCTTTAAGGACTCCTAAAATATTCATACTATAACTTTTGATGTAGTCACTGAGTTTCCTAAGTCTGTTCTTGTTTTGCATGATTTTTTTTCCAGTTTGATTATTTTCCATTTCTCTGTTTTCTAAGTCATTAATTTGCTCCTCTGTTTCTTCCAACCTGCTGTTCACCATCAAGTGTATTTCTCATTTGATTTATTGAGCCCTTGATCTCTGCTATGTTCCTTATCTCTGTGTTAAGGGTCTCACTGATGTTCTGCACTCTTTTCTCAAGTCCAGTGAGTAACCTTATGGTCATTGCTTTAAATTCTCTATTAGACATGCTACTTATATTGGTTTCACTTAGATTGCTGGCCATGGCCTTGTTTTGTTCTTTCATTTGGGTTAAATTTTTCTTTCTCCTCATTTTTTCTGCCTCCCTGTATCTATTTCTGTGTTAGGAAGGTCACCTATGTCTTTTGCTTTTGAAAGTAGTGACTTTATGGGTGCCTGGGTGGCTCAGTCAGTTAAGCATTGCCTTCAGCTCAGGTCATGATTCCAGGGTCCTGGGATCAAGTCCCACATTGGGTTCCCTGCTCAGTGGGAAACCTGCTTCACCCTCTACCTCTGCACCTTATGCATGTGCATGTGCTCTCTCAAATAAATAAAATCTTAAAGAAAGAAAGAAAGTAGTGACTTCATGAAGAAGAGGTCCTGGCGTGTGTTGCAGTGTAGTCTCTCCTGTTCATCTGAACTTGGCACTTCAGGAGGATATCCTGTGTGCGTTGCCTATATCCTGCTGTTGTGTCTGAGTCACTTTTATTTTCAGTGTAGTTATATGCACTGATTCTGCCTGCTCTGGGCTCTCCTTGCTCACTGTGTTATTAGTGGGACTCGAGCAGTCCAGCTCTGATGTATATGCCTGCAAGGGAACTTGGTGGCAGGGCACTGGCATTAGCAAAATTTGCACTGGGCCACTAGTTCTATGCCAGATTTGTAGAAGCATTGTAGCACCTGAGGGCTGCATGAAAGCTCGGCTACAATGCCCAGGGATGGCTGGGTGCACCGGAGGCTGGCAAGTGACAGTAGCTGGGTAGGAATGTACAAGTTTTACAAACTTTGTCCTGATCCCAGGGCCAAACCTACCGGGCTTGGAGTGGGCAAGTCCTCAGGAGAACTCGTGAGCATGGCACACTGCTGGCAGGTTAGGTACCAAGTGTCTGTGCAGCTCTGCCTCCCACAGATGGTCCTGTGTTTATGCTGGTGAGTAGGGGGAGGAAAATGCCACCTACCATCTCCCTCATTTTCAGAGAAGTCCCCCAACATGCTCTGTAATCTGTATGAAGAGATCTGTCTCCCATTTGCTCCTGGTATTGTGTAAACTGCTGTCTCTATATTGTCTTTCCATGCAGGCCGCTGTCCCTTGCCCTCCTGGCTGGACTGCCTCTACTTGGCTTGTCCCAGTTCTCCCAGTGCTGAGTCAGCTGATTTTTAAAGCTGCCGGCTCTAAGTCCCACTGGTTATACAAACTTACACAGTTAAGCAACTCTGATTTTCAGAGCCAAACTTTATGGGGATTAGGCCTCCCCGCGTGAGCTCCCTGGTATGAGGGTCCATTTCTCTGCCGTCTCCCTGCATGCAGCTACCTACCTCCTAAGGGGGTTAAGCCTCCTTCCACCTTTCTCACCTTCCTAACCTTTCAGATGCAGCTTCTTCTCTATATTTTGCTGTGGAGTTTTTTCTGCCAGCCTGTGATCACTCTCTTGTTCATTGACTTGGATGTGGATGACACCTAGTTGTAAACATGAGAGGGATGAACTCAGGGTCCTCCTCCTACACCCTCTTCCCAAGCTCCTTTAAAGTAATTATTGATAAATATTTACTTACTGCCACAATTGTTTTCTGGTTGTCCTGTAATTCTTTCATGTTCCTTTCTTCTCTTGTTGTCTTATGATTTGGTGACTTTATTTCCTTCTCTTTGTTTTTTATGTATCCTTTTTAGATTGTGATTATCCTGAGGTTCACATATAACACCCTCTGTATGTAGCGATCTATTTTAAGTAGAGGGTTGCTTAGGTTCAAACACATTTTACAAGCACTGCATTTTTTTTTTTTTAAGTTTTATTTTTTTAAAACATATAATATCTTTTTATCCCCAGGGGTACAGGTCTGTGAATCACCAGGTTTACACACTTCACAGCACTCACCATAGCACATACCCTCCCCAATGTCCATAATCCCACCCCCCC